>NC_053410.1:23633057-23840557 GCF_016859285.1 Xiphias gladius
GAAATATCTGTAGGTATGTGTGCACTTCCTGCATGAATATGTCATAAGTCTTCTAACTGCTCAAAGGCAACATCTACAGGAAGTGTTTAGTTTCATTGACAGCTGTTTGACATAGACAAGACAAAAGGGCAAAGTAGCCGCAACTGGATATATTTAGTATATCTACACTGTTTAAGTAATGGAATCCTTGGAATGGACATGTACATTGTCCTGAAGTTACCAAGACACCTAGGGAAAAATGGGGCAAGTGTTGAGTTTTTATTAACAGCAAATTAGAAAAGGAGTAGACAAGGTTGCTTCTTATAAAAACAGGACAATTTAGAAAGTAAGGCCTGTTTGTAATACAAGCCTTTTTCTATTTGTACGAGTTCAATAAAATATTTGAGAGGTAAATAAAACTATCTTAGAATTTAAGTTATAACTACTAATACTTCTACTGCTGCTGCAGTACTAGTAGCTTCTGCTACCATTGCCTCTGTTAGAGACTTCCTTGTCAGCTGCACTGTCTGCAGCTGTCTCTTTCATGCCTCCCTCAATCATCATCATGTTTATTCTCATTCTACTATTCGTCCCGTATTTCCTGTCCCTCTTGTGTTTGTCCTCTGTATTTCTCCTTCCCTCTCTCACTCTTACTCTCACTCTCCCTGCTAACCAATTTGCAGCAATCATCTCTTGCTCGTCTCCTTCAAAACCATTTGTTTTCCTCTCCCTCTTTTAGTGTTGTTTGCTCTTTGTTTGTTCCATCACTGCGCTCTGCCTCCCCTCTAAGGATAAGATGCTTGTTTCATCTGCCTCTCATATGTGTGAAGGGGGACAGTGGAATGCAGTGTTGCGTAAGGCTGTTGAGTACAGTCTCAGTGAAGCGCCAGCCTCTCTGTCAAGGGCAGAAGCTGCAGGTGTGTGTTAATATCTGTGTGTGTAAGTTCCAGGTTTCATTATTTGTGCAGGGATAGTTTGTGAAACAGGGCTCCCCAGAGTTTGAATAATGTTGGTTTCTGGGGCTGATACTGGTATCTCTGGAGTGAAGCTGTTGACAGCTGAATTTTTAAAGAGTTTTTCAAGTATTTTGCCTTACTTGATAACCTACACTACAGAGTGACATGAAATATGGTGAAAGAGAAGGGAGTACATGCAACAGCAGTCCCCAAATTGGGGACATTGCAATATATGGTAAGCCTAGTAAGGCCCCAATACACTGTGTAATTTTTGTGAAGTCTCAAATAAGAGTTTTCAGTCATATAAAAAACATAACCATGACTAAGGATGGTGTTCGTTGAATGCACACACAATTCACGAACAGCTGATTTAGAACTTTGCCCACCAAAGACAGACATATAAAAATTGTCAGTGTCAGAAATTTAGGACCGAAGTCCCACAATGAGACTGCTGCTTTGACCAAAAGCATTTGAACATTATATAATGAAAAGTTAAATCAGATTAAATGAGCTAAATAATAAATTAAAATAAATAAATACTTTAATATAGTCTGGAAGATCAAATACGTCAAGTAGGTCAGTCCCTTGATCTTATTTATCTTTGATCAAATAAGATCAAAGACGTTTAACTGACAAAGGTGTTATTTTAGCTGATATTTGCAAGACAATATAGAAGCAGGGATGCAGACTATGAATGGACCACAGTTTAGATGCCAAGGCAGAGAATGCATAGTCATCCTTGGTACCAAATCTAAACTTAGGAAACTTTTTCTGCTGACTCTAAGTGGGTGCTCCTGAACATATGGGCTTGGTAGGTCAGAAATATTGTTTGGAGCAAATCTATTTCATTCATTACTCGTGAAGATTACCATTTTGTGCTGTATATTTGAAGCAATGGACAAAAAAAAGAGGCAAGGGGTAAAGTATTCTCTTCTCTTGGTTTGTGTTAAAAGGTTTTCAGCTTTATTTTGTATTTTGTGATTTTTTTATTTTTTTTGGTGCTAAATACAGCAATCAATATTAGATGAAATATTAGAGCCTAAAAGCCCTTTATAATGATAATATTTTTCGATTGAAGTTTGTGTTTTATGCCATATCCATCGGAGATGTCTGTTGAAAATCATCCTTAGTTTCAGACTGACCTCAGGGTGATTCCTGTCTCAGAAACTTGCCCTTTAAGTTTCACAATAAACCACATTATTTGCTCAGTATTTTTCAGCTGCCTTGGCAGCAGCTTTCTCTTTTCTCTCTACTATATTATTTGACTTGTTGTGCAGGGATTGAAGGTGATAGAAATCTACAGAAGCAAATGTCATGCCACTGTTCTTGCTCAGTCTGCTGTTTTCCTTTAGAGATGTCCCATACTGTCCACTTAATATAAGACAAATGCTGTAGAATAAATGCAGAATACACAGGATGCTGCCTGCTTTCAAACTGCTGCATATTTTCTCATCAAGCACTTTTTATAATAGCATTATCTCATGCTTTGATGTAATTAAGATGCCACAGGTACCCGAGGGATCTTAGGTACAGTTTCATGTACTTAATGAATATTTAGATAAAGTAGTACCATTTCCACTCCCTATCTTGAGTAATTCTTTGCCTCGTGAGTCCCATGGCGTTTGTTTGTCGGCATAAATTAAAAAATATTTCAAAATAATTTAAAATCATTTTTTCACATTAGTTGTTGAATACTTGTTACCTTCATCCAGAGGTACTGGAAACCTTTGTCTTTTTATTAAAACTACTGCACCAATCTGAGCATGAATGTTCATTCTTGACTTTGGGATTATGCCCTTTAAATTGATGGAAGGCTATTGTGAAACACCTGTGCAGGAAGTGTTGTTGTGACAAAATAATCTCCCCTTAATGTCCAGATATTAACTTTTTTGGAGCTCTCAACCAGATATCACACTTTTCATCAGCAAATGGAACTGACTCAGGTTTCATCAGTGTTGAAGATTTGAATGTTCGTCACTTTGAGCCTACCTACTCAATGATGTGACCTGTTTTGGTCATAGCTCAGAGAAAGCTAGTTAGTAGAACTTGAGTTGAGCTTATTTTGTCACACTGTTTTTAGTCACTAATTAAGTCCAATCGCTGCTACATTTGTCATTTTTTCGGTTCGATGTTAAGCTGCTGTCAAAAAACTCAAAACGCCCGCTCAAATGCTCAAGATTTAAGGACTTTTAGCAGCACAAAGTTTATATTTGCTTTCTTTTCTGCTAGGCTTTTAATGTGAAACACTTGCAAAATGTGTTGAGTTTCATTGACCGTAGCTTAACATGGTTTGAAAAAACAGCAAAGTAGTTGCTACTGGAATGAATGTCTACATTTTTATACTAATTGCATAATTGCTGTGGGAATGTAGATGGTCCTGCATTTATCAAGAAAACAGGTTATAGCATGGAGGAAGCCTACATTAATAAACCTTGTATGGTAAAAGAAGATATATGGAACTCAACAGTATCTCAATGTCACTCGTCGAGTTATAGCTTCAGCAGAATTTGTTGAGTACATCAGGGAGGAATGTACAGCAGACTTTGCCCACACTCAGACTTTCAATGTAACAGCCCGCAGCTGATGGCTTTGTCTGCGGTGTATTTGACAGCAATCTTATAGGACAGCTGTCAACAGAAGGTTTGGTTTGCTCAGCGGTTTTCATTCAAGCTGGCATTGCCATCATCGCAAAAGACTTTATTCATCTGTTGGGGGGGTTGGTTGGTTATTGATTGCTGGCCTCCATTCCAATTCCTCTTTCTTTCTCTTCAAACACAACAGACCCTGACAGCCAATCACAGTCTGTCACTGGCCATCTGTCAGCTGCATCACTTAGTGCCACCCTGGATAACTAATCCTGGTTAACTAATTACTAGGGATGTCCATTTGTGGTCAGGAAATCTAACTTGCCTCAGTGTTTCGAGACAAATTTTGCAAGTATGTCCATTCAAATCCTACTGAACGTGCACCAGGGGATTTAAACGTTTTATGCACAGTGACATTTAGCGCTTTCTTATTTCTTTTTTCTGTGTCTCACAGAAGCTGAGTGGGTTGTAGCATTAAAAGGCAATTTTGTGACACTGCACATGGTCTGAAATGTCTGAAATCAATTGGACAGGCATACCATACTTTGTTGGCTGGACTGCAACAGTCAGGCCAGCCTTACAAACGTGAATGTCCTTGATTGATTGAGTGACTGACTGACTGAGTGATGAAGTTACACCATTGGTAAGCCAAACGCAACATGGCTGAGTGATGACATAACACCATTGGTCGGCCAACCGAATACTGGAGTTTCCCCATTGGCCGTTGCTCTTTCAAAATGAATTGGTGCAAAGAGTTTCTATTACGTCATTATAACCTAGCGATATGTCTAGTGACTTTTTGGAAAAAACCTTAGCTACTTTTTGTAGAAGAGATTTGCCTGTATTGACCTTTGAGCGTGAGGTCGGGCTTTCCCTCTGCAGCATACCTGTCTCTGGTCTCATTCAATTGACCACCCGCCCGCTGACATAGACGTGAATGAGGTTCTAACTTTCTCTCTAAGTGATCATTTTACAAGTAGTATATAGCCGAAGCATAGCTGTCGTTTTTAACTTATGTGTATGGTGAATTTGTCAGACGACGTTGTGGTTTTAAAAGTGCAAAGTAGCAGCTTGGAAATGGCTTGGAAGTGACGGCTATTTAACATGTAGTCTTAATTGGCCGCATTTCAGTCACAATTCTGTAATTTACCCATTGTCTGACAACAGAAACAGAAAAACACGTAAATGAGAACAGCTTTATTGGGAATTCTTCTGTATTAAATTACTGAATATGTGAGCACAGAGAGTAGGAGAGAAGCAAACAGATAAAGGGCTGAAAAAAAGGACAAGTGATGACATCATGAATATGCTAATTAGTGTATTACTTGATCTGGTGACATTTAGTGAGTTTTTAAGCAGGCTTTAGCTACTTTCCATCGAAGGTAGTTGTTTACAGCAGGTCCACAACAGTTTTCAACTACGTCCTTAATTTCACACATTGATCATACACAGTCCAACCATATACTACATTTTGACCTACTCTTGTTTTTCTTGTTGCTCTCTCCCTGCAAATACTCTTAACGGAATTATGGGCTTTTCAGAGGAGAACGTCAGCTTCAGGTTTGACCAATTTTAGTTAGGCTGATAATGTTATACATATTTATTGCTTTGTGGTAACAGGTTTACATCATTATTGATTATTATTTTAATGTTAAAATAAGCAGGACTTGGCAATAAAAGACAATTAGTGTCAATAAAGGGCTTAAAGAATATATTAAATGTACTTAAGTTATGAGGACAATTCATATACTGGTACCTCCCTGGCCACATTTGCACAGAAACCATAAGTAAAACTTGCAGTGAAAATTTAATTAATTTTTTTTCTGCCATTCAGCAAGTGTTGTGGATGAATTTGCTTTTAAGACCTGGGAATTCTGGAGATATGTCCTAAGTATGTTTGTCTGATGGAGTTTCTTTGTATCTGCTGTTTAGGAAGATTTTCTGCTGTGAAAAGATACAGTTTTAGACAGAATGCCTTAGTTGTAAAAATCAGTTAAATTCGTTCAGTCGTGGTGAATGATTAACATCTTTTTATTCCCTGGCCTCATGTTACCTCACATAATATTTCCAATGAATTCCAAATTTGAGGTATACAGATTCTAATTTTGAGGAAAAAAGGTAGCGGATCTGTATCAACAGCTGCTTCATTCATGGTTCACTATAACTGGCTCATTTATTAGCTGCTTGTTTACTAATAATTATACTAGAATCAGACTAGACTAGAATCATTTTAATCATACGGATGTACATGGTGGCCTAATTACCTGACACTTCTCGCTGAATATTCCGCTGATACCTTCAAATCAACACTGTTTGCTGCTGTAAGTTCCTCCACCATCCCAACCTTGTCTATATGTGCTAGGCTTTTGGTATTGTTGACAATTCTAAGATCCAAAGATAATGCATATGTTAAGGGAGGATGAGATCTTCAGAAGAATCTTCTTCCAAGATCAGAGCCTTTTTGTTCAGCAAAGCAAACTGTAAAACTATTGGCCATAAAGGGTCAATTACTTAGCATAAGTAGCTCTGACTGATATTACAGTATCTTGCTAAGTTTGTTTTCACCTATTCTTAACCCTAACCCTAGTTTTATTGTTGCTTACCCTGCGATTCCTTCCATTTCCATTCCTGTACAGCTGCACTTCTGAAACCAGCCTTTTGCTGCTGTACACAAACCACCTTCCCACCGCAATTCATGCTGCTGCTGTTCAAGCTTTGCTGCAGTCCCAACACACATCAATTTGCAGCCAATGCATTCTTGATTAGGCGTGGACATAGTAATTGTTTTCATTGCTTTGGATTGGAACGACATTGAATCTAATGTGGTCCATCGATCTTTTGTTGGGGGGAAATTGGGTTTGTTACCAGCATTGTCGATCTCTCATGGCCCACGTATTAACCTTTTATACTCTGTCTCCCTCACCACATTTTTCTCTCAAATCTCTATCTGTCTCCATCCTCCATTTGACATTTTCCTGTCTCATTCTTGTACCCTTTGACTTTTAATCTCTCCCTTTTTCTCTTCCTATCTCTTTCATTTTGTTTTTTTCTCTCTTTCTCCCTCCTTTTCTTCCCCATCACCTCTTTTTTCCATTCTACTTTCCTCTTTTGCAATCAATTTAAGAACTCAATTATCATGATTGCTTATCATAAACAATATAACCAGGGTAATATACCAGTGAAAAACAACTGAAAGATATAACCAGCAATTATTTGGTATTTTTACTCAGTATATGACTTAAAAGATTAGGAGATTATGTGTATTGTCATTCACTAATTATCTGTTGGTTGGCTAATTGCTCTAACTTAAAGAAAGAATTTAGATGCATTTAGATGAGGTACTCTATACATTCATTTACTAAGATTGTACCTTTGCTTTACTATAGAGTATAAGTATGTGTTTTTTCTCTCTTCACTGCCTGTCATTTCCAGAACTCCAGAAACCTTCCAGAAAATGTTATCTCTGTTTGATCTGGAAAAACAGTGCTTTCTTTCTATTTTGTTTTGTAAAGTGATTGAGCAGATTGCCTGCCAGTTGTAAGTTCTGGCATACTGCCAAAAAAGCAGAATGAGTAGCCTGTAAACGCTTCTTCTTTTGGCCTTTTGGCCACTGTTTGCATTGTGAAAGGTAAAAATTGTCACCTAACTCTGGTTCTCTTCAGCTTTACAAAGCTTTTTAGCTTCTTTCAGTTTGTTTTCGTTTTACTGCCTGCAGCTTTACTTTTTTGGTTCACTTGCACTTCTTTCACCAGCCACGTTTCCAGCAGCAGGCAGATATTTTCAATAAAATGCCCTGATGAACTCACTATACTGTACTTGCCAAGCACCAAAGAGCAGTAAAACAAATGAGTAATCAACTGGTGAACATAGTGAGCATTTAGTTGCTAAAAAGAGACAGTTATTTCAGTTGATGGAGACAAAAAAAGAGCTAAAAGGAGAGTGACTATTGGACTTACATTCATAGGGTGGACAGAAGCATTACTGAAAATGAAAGCTAATGTTGCTCTGTGTCTTCTAGATGTAGGCAGCTGTTTGCTAACATGTTCACCATAACAAATTAATAAGGTGATAACTTGTCAGCGTTGTGTTTACAGCTTGCTCTGCTGACATTAAGTGGCCAAGAAAACCACTTATCCTGCTTTAACATCAATATTTACATCATCTAGCAGTCCTATTCTCCCCTTCCTTTTGCTTGCGCATTGTTGTGCTTCTTGGCACATTACTACCACCAGCTGTCAGTTAATGGAATAGGGTACTCCATTGCATGCTCTCCAATTGGAATGTTTTGATATTTAAAGTAGGGTGAATTAAAACATCAAGTCACTGGTTGGGTAACTCACAGGACACACTGTATGGCCTGTATAATTTACAAAAAGTCATCATGATAAATGACTTCTGCAGCTGAAATGGGTTTACAGACTGTAGTGCCTGTTGTGCATGGGCAGAAACCTTCACCATAAGGCCAGTGGGTAACACTGACTGTCTAATATGCTATTCTTTTAATAAAGGTCAATATTGGAATGTAATATTAACATAGTAATTGACTGGTCTTATCCTCACACATAATTGCAAGTATCTATAATAATCAAATTTAGAAGACATAGGAGCCAGCCGGGGCAACTTGGACAAAATACTAAATAAATACTTTCCACCCTTCTCTGTGTGTTTGTGCTTCTCAGCAGTCACAGTGCAGAGCCAGTCCGAAGAAAAACGGAGAGCCAGCTGTGGACTTGCTGGGCTTGGGTAAGACATGAACAATCTTCTACCAACAAACAATATAATAATCCTTGGGCAATAGAATAACTTCTCAACCTGTATTCAAATATGTGCCTAATGTGTCAGCTACAGTGGCAAGAAAATAGTATGTTGGAATTCCCTGGTTTTATGCATTGTTTAGTAATACAATTAATACAATTATAATATTGTGTGTCTTTATTGAACCACACCCATTAAATATTTGCAGTACTCATTCCACAGCATCTCTGTCAGGTTAAGGTGTGGGCTCTAACTAGGCCACTCCAAAAGGCAAATTTTCTTTCTCTGAAGTCATTCTGTAGTAGATTTACTTTGATGTTTAGCGTCACAGTGCTGCTGCATCAACCAACTTCTACTGAGCTTGAGCTAGTGTATAGCCGCCTTGACATTATCCTGTAAGATACAGTGTTTCTAACAGGTCTGGGGGGTCTGGAGCTTTAACACAATATTTTGTTTTTTTGAGTATTTCTATTTAGTGCTGAAATAAAGATAAAATTTACTTAACCTGTTCATGGTTGAAAATCTCTCTCTCTAGTTGCTGCTTTCTTTTATAGAATTTGAAGCTGCTACCAAAGTCAGAGAAAAATTACATGTAAGGAGAAAAAGAGTTGATTTACCTGCTCCGTGCTTGTACAGTCCTGGTTGAAATTATTGGCACCCCTGAATTTGAAGTCCAGTCCAGTCCAATTTTGTATAATCCAAATATCCTAATAAAATATCCAAGGTTACTGAACAAAAGACAATTAAAAAAACAAAACTTACATAATAGTGAAATAATACAAGCACAAAATGTACCCCAGACACAATTGTTGGCACTCTTTACTAATATTTTGATGCAGAACCTTTGGCAACAATGGCAGCCTCTAAACGTTTCTTGTAGCCATCTAGAAGCTTCTTGCACCTGTCTGCTGGTAGTTTCTGCCACTCTTCCATTGCTATGCGTTCAACCTCTTTTAAATTTGCAGGGGTTCTTTTTGCAATGGCAGATTGCAGTTCTCTCCGAAGGCTTGCAATGGGATTTAGGGCAGGACTCAGTGCTGGCCAGTTTAAAAAAGTCCATCTTTTCCTTTTCAACCATTCTTTTGTGCTTTTGGCTGTTGTCTTGCTGAAAGAGCCAAGACCCTTGCCTCAAACCTAGTTTTCTGACAGTGGGTAACACATTTCACTCTAAAATGCCTTGGTAATCTTCTGATTTCATCATTCCTTTGATACATTAAATACCAGTAGCAGAGGCAGCAACGCAACCCCACAGCATGATAGAAACTCTGTTTTACTGTAGGGAGGGCGTTCTTTTCCTTATGGCTTTATTTCGTCGCCTATAAACAAACCGATGCATTGCATTCCCTATGAGCTCTACTTTGGTTTCATCTGTCCATAGAACATTATCCCAGAAAGACTGTGGCTCATCTATGAAATTTTTTGCAAACACAAATCTTGCCTTTTTGTGCCTTTCTTTCAATAGTGGTGTTCCACCTTGGCCTTCGCCCATGGAGCCCTACTTGGTTTAGTGTGTGGGGTGTGGTAGGGGCTGAAACCACCACTCCAGATTGCTCCAGGGAAGCCTGAAGCTCTTTAGATGTCTTGTGTGGTGTTTTTTCCACAATCCACATCAACCTGCATAGAGTTCACTCGATAAATTTTATTTTGGCACCACGAACTGGAAGAATCTTAACAGTTTTATGACTGTGAAACCTCTTGATAACATTACAAACTGTTGAAACAGAGATTTCAAGATCTTTGGTGATTGCTTTGTAGCCTTTGGAATTGTCATGTTTTTCGGATAATAACATTTCTGATGCTCTCAGACAGCTCTCTTGTCTTCACCATAGTAAAAAAGAAAATGGAAACAATCAGCCCCTTTTTATGCAGTAAAACCATCATTCATTGGTTAATTCAGAATATATGAACACTGAAAATTAACCACAGGTGAGTCTACATTGTTTTTTATTTGTTTTAGGAACTAATTTAAATTCATCAAGGGGTGAATAATTGTGGGGGGTATAGAGAGGGGAGATTGCTACTAGTTAATCGATCACGGATGGTGTGTTTTTCTTGGATGGATAAAAAAATAAAAATAAAAAATTCTAAAATAAGTCTCCAAATATACTTTGGCCGCCTGTTAATATACCAGAGTTGCCTGCCCAATTAAAGTCTATGTGTGGGAAACACTGAGATACCTTGATAAAGTTGGGAATTCATTTTCCCCTCATTGATGGCGAGCTGTCCAGGCCCAGAGGCAGCAAAGCTGCCCCAAGTCATGATGGTCCCTCCACTGTACTTCACCGTTGTATGGTAGGCTCATGAACAGAAATGTTAACTGGCTCCAATGATTCCTTTAAGCCTTTAGCTGTTACTCTAGGGTTCTTCTTTACCTCATTGAGCATTCTTTGTTCTACCTTTCGAGTCATCTTGGCTGGGCAGCCACTTCTATGGAGAGAAGCCAAAGTACTAAATCATCTCAAATTATAGAAAATTAGTCTAACTGTGGACTGATCAGTATCTAAACTCTTTGAGATTACATTGTAACCCTTTCCAGCTCTATGCAAATCAGCAATTCTTGATCGTAAGTCGTTGTAAGATCGTAAGATCTCTTTTGTGAGGCATGGTTCACATCAGCAGATTCCTCTTGTAAATAACAAACTCATAATATTTCAGTGTTTGTAAAAAACACAAGTGAAACTAGCTCTAACCCACACCTCCAATCTAGTGACATTGATTGGACTCAAAGTTTATTAACTCCTGACTCCTTGTGGCTTTTGTTGATGTCAACAGCTGAGGAGTTCACATACTTTTTCCAACCTACACTGTGAATGTGTGAATGATGTATTCAGTATGAACAAGAACAATACAATAATTTGTGTGTTATTAGTTAAAATAGATTGTGTTTGTTCATAAATGTAACTTACATGTTGGTCTGACCATATTTTAAGACAAATTTATACATAAGTGCAGGTAATTGCAAATGGTTCACTTACTTTTTCTTGTCACTTTATGTAAATTAAACCAGTTATGCCCAATGTTATAACAATTTTTGATTGATATTGTACTTAAGGTTAAGTAATGTCTGATATTATCAGGGGAAAAGTTTAATGCTGTCAGGTTTTATGTGAGTCATGCACAGAGACCTTTTGTTACATTTTGATGACTTATTATATCACTTGGCAGTTGATATAAGTGGCTTCATGCCACCATGTCTTACATAACTGAGAGAAGACTGCAGTTAAATAAACCCGAAAGTCTAGTCCTTTAGTGGAATATTTAATTATGATCTAATGTGTATTCCAAAGAGGAAAAGTGAAGAATTCTGACTTTTGGAGAAATTGGGGTTTGAGTATCAGTTATTTTTATGATGAAACACATTACTACACCTTGATTTTACACCGTGTATTAAGTCTACTTGAAATAGTAGTTGACTTATTGCCTTTATGTTAAATCAAATTCAATGACCTAGTTATGGAAAATCTATAAAAGTAGTAGTAGCATATAGTAATCTATAAAAGTCATGGAATTTTACAGGTAGGACATCTTCAGCTGGTATTATACAAATCCAAAAAGGAACAAAATAATTGGAATGGCTGATTAAAACATATCAGTGTGGGCTTGCCATCACAGGAGCAGCAACCTGAAAAACAGATACTTAGAGAAACTTATATAAAAACTATGGAGCTATGGAGCCAAAAGGTGGTTTTAGGAGAGGGAAACAATTACGCTTCAATTACGCAAAAAGGAAAAAGGAGTAAGAGGGCATCAAATGCTTCTGAGTCAGCAAAAAGCAAGAATCTCTATTTGTGGCTGAAACATGTAAACAAAGAGCGGAACACTGAGACACATCAATTGTCACCAAATAACACCGTACCAGACTGGAATTGAGCATTACAGATATTTTAGAAATGGCACTAATGGACTTACCATATACATACATCATGGATACATCAGAGACTGGATTTGGTGTATTAAATTTAGTCCCTACACAGAATAAGTACACCTACTTGTGTTTTCCCTTATTTTGGCTGATTACACTTCTCTTCAAGGTGTAGTCAGACCAAAATGTACTCCCAATTCATTTCAGTGTACTGGTCACAATCTGACTCCACCTCCTTACTTCAAGGGTCCCTTTCATCAAATTTGCAACATGTAAACTGCAATTTGCAACATGCGATAATTTCCTCTTGCTTTTAATTTCACATTTCATTACTCAAAAGAAATACCATACTTGGGACTGGTTATGTCCCGAGCTGCTTGTAAGGATTAGTATTGAGGCTGATCCGGGCATATTTTAATGGATTGGTATCATCTAAAATAAACCAGATCAAATTCAAATTATTAATAATACAAATCCAATCCTTTCTTTACTGTACTGTACTGTATTTTGTGCACCTCAGCCTGCTTATGTTGCAGCACTGCTCTCCTTGCACTGCTGAGTTACTATGAGTGCAGACATTGAGGTTGGCAAGATGCACACATTTGCAGACAACGGTGTCCAAAACATTCATGGAGCAGCTTCTTATTTTTAGCTGTTGCTAACCACCACTTATCAACTGTCACTAACTAACGTTAAATCCATGAGTAACTTGATGACAGACCAAAATTAAATTTGTCAGTTGTCTGGCTCAACAAAGATCATTTGTGGGGGAAGAACCTGCACTTGGTAACCCCATAGTAAAATCGCGAATTGAACGAGTGATTCTGTAGTTTCAACAAATCTAAGAGCGATACATCTTCTCTTTCAGGAGTTGCATTCTCCCAGTTAAACATTAATTCATATCATATCAATAACTAAAGCTTATTAACATAATTTTGTTAACTAGGACTAATACATAATTTAGTTTGGATCAAGTAGCTTGTGAAAATAAGGTATGTCAGATTACAGTAAGTAGTCTACTGCTGTCATTTCAAACTGTCAGATACATAATCAACATTTAGTAAAAATATGTACTGGATCTGACTTGGTATCGCAATTGGCAGATACCCAATATTAAAGGACTGGGATTGGGGCCGAAAAATACTTGACTGGGACATCCCTACTTGGAACACATGAAAGAGCCCTGCAGGACTTGCAAATTTATCTGCAATTTGGAAGCAACGATCATTTGTGAAATGCGATGCTGCTGCCATTTGCAGTCTGCATGTAATAATGGCTCGCAAAATGATTTTGTGAGATGGGCTGCTGATTTCAATGTGATTCAACTTTGACAAACAAAAATGTGAGGCTCTCCAATGATTAACCTCTCATTCAGGCCAGGATAAATGGGTTGTTTATGTTCTTTATATAACATGTTATTATAAATGCAGAATGATACAAGCAACATGAGACTAAGGGATGCTGCACTGAGTGCAAAGACTAAGACAGAGGTTAATGACAAACTGTTTGATCAGACACTGGATAATTTACAACTTGTAAAATGCTGTTGTTAACCTATTGGCCATTTTGGCTCCCACAGTTTATGCTTACAACCCTGCCACCACTATTTCTTACCCCGGCTGCTTTATGTCAAAACAGGCAAGTAAAATTTACCAAGCAAAATCTAAGCCTGATGTCTGCTCCATCAGGCTTGTGTCTGCATTTATAAACTGTGATTGATTGACTGTGTGTCTCTACTATTTGTTTTATAGCATCTATTTGTGCAGGACAACTTACACCTCTATGACTATTATTAATACACATGATTGGGAGACCAGTAGTGGTCCCAACCTACTTCAACTGCACAAAAGATATAATCACCCAGAGTGACTAAAGACAATCTCATCATGACACAACAACTGACAGGAATTTTCATTATTAGTTTGACAAATTTGTAGATGACCAAGCTGTCAGTTGAGAGGGTGAACTGATCACATGTTCTTTATCTGCTGCATGCATTTTAATGGCACTTGTGCTTTATTGAAGAATACAACAGTAGAATAGCTGGAAAGATTGAATGCACCAATTGACATTCAGCAAAGGTCACAAGCTGGATTCAAACCTATGACATTTTGAGTACATGGTATGTGTCTTGTCCCACTAACTGCTAGGACATTCTGCTCCATGCTTGTTGACCTTAATCCTGAACAGCAAAAACACAGCAGAGAAAGGCGGGGTTGGTTCAGAGTTTCATCATAAATTTGTAATATGCAATCACGCTGTGTTTCCCCAATACAAGGCTGTATTTTATTAGACGACAGCTGAGAGCGAACTGCACTGACAGAAGAAAGAACTGGTTGATATAGCATTGATCAGAATTTCCTGACCACAACATGGAAGAGGGAGAGTGGATGCCCTGCTATAAATAACCAATGCTGAACACCCTGCAGCCATGTCGAGTGGATGAGATTTCACACATAATCAATAAGTCAAATACGTGTCAGTATGCCTTCAGCACTCAAAGATACCCCCTGTTCCTCCATCCATCCCTCCATGTCTCTGGTTACGTTACTCTTTTATTTATTCATTTCAGGTTTAGTTGGATGATTTTGGTGTCCCGTGATGATAAATGCTGTGTCAGAGATAGATCTCTTCAGGAACCTTTATTGATAGAGCACCCCTGTCTGTTGGTTTCTGTTTTTTCTGTCTCTATGTCCCTCTCACTTCTAGCTCAGTCCTCTTATGTAATGGTTCTGATATGCTGAATTGACTTCCTCCATGTTGTTTCCTTAAGTGTTATTCTAGCAACAGTGTTCACATTCAGTCTTGGCAGCAGACTGACTCAACAATAACACAGGGAGGGAATGCTTCTGGCCTCTTTACTCCAGTGAGAGAGAATAGAAAGAGAGTAAAATGGGAGATATAAGGTCCTCCAAAACAATGATCATCATCAATATATGCTACGTCCACACACTGTGGGCTAAATTTTAAAGTTTTTTTTTTCCTCAGCTAGGGATAAGAGATATTACTCTGTTGGACTTGTTGGAACTACAAAAATGCAGGATACACTACACCTCAAGGATATTTATCCTTGAAGCCTAACAAATGTTCATTGCTACATTTCTTGGCACATTACCAGCAGATTACCTGCTCCATAGCGGAACTATTGGTACTGTAAAAACATCAACAGGGTACCTTTAAGCTTTATTCTTGCTTATTTTGTATTTGACCAATCCCTCAGCACAAAGTGAAGGAGTTACTGTTACTGCCTAGTTAACAGCCTCTATGACCCACAATTACATAACCACATTTAAGTAAGAAGATTTAAATTGTGAGTTTGGCCGACCACTTATAGCCCTTAGTGCATTGTTTATGTATCCTGTTGCTGCCTAATTCTTCCAGTCCAGCAAACTGTGTACATGGTAGTATCATTATAAGCCCAAAGACCCAGAAACCAACTAGTTCTCCTATAAAGAAATAAATTAAGGTGGACTAAGTTGTCTGTGTGTCAGTTACTTTCGTGGTAATGTGATGAAATACAAAATTTAGGAATATGCACTAGTCATGCTTAAATAAATGCAGGGAACCTCTGTGGTGGTCTGCGGCCGCAGGACACTTGCTCACTGTGCCCAGTTACTATTCCAGCTTTTGCCATTATCCATCTTTATGTTACATAATCATTCAACTCGTAAAATTGTGGAAATTCATGTTGTTTTTGTTCAGCACAGACTCCATTTGCAAAGCCATAAATAATGTTTTGAGTTGCATAAAAACACCAACATCGAAATATAATATAATATATTTTCTCTTCATCATTTGATATCACTGCATATTCGGGGAAACCGCAAGAAGTGGTGTCTTACTTCCTTTATCTCCTATGAACAAACATACTGTACCAGAAGCAGGTAATTTTGTGTCCAATTTCCTCACTTCCATCTATATAAAGACTCTTTTTACCAGAATATAATAACTGTGGTCAACAACTGAGCTCATATTCCCTTTTCTGGACACCCCGCATCACTCGCAGGGGAGTGGAAAAGCTTCATTTCATGCCCTAGTTGTGATTTGTGTTTTGGGAAAAAGTGGGTTAAATTAACATATCTTTTTGTTAATGGCTGTAGCAACACTTCAAAGACCAAAACCAGTGAACTTTATTACTGACAGGATGAAAGACACGTGAAACATAATTTGGACCATTGGGACAACATAATCTTAAAACATTTTACATATATTTGTATAAAATCCCATCGGGTTATTACATTAGAATCAATCCAGGGCTTAATCAGGTGAGATATTTTAGCACTTGTGGTGGTGGCCAAGTCCTTAATGTGAAGCCTCCTACTGCTGAATTAGCTCGCTGTATTCGTTGAAGGTACTGGGAAGCCCTGTGTGTGCGCATATGCGTGTGTGTACTCGGGGCAAAGGGGTTCAGGGTGATTATAAAACACACCCTCAGGCTGAACTATTGGTCTGTTTCCATGGTGAAGTTGAGAGTGCTCTCAAGAAGTGGCTCCATCCCATAATAAAGGATGGTGGGCACATCGCCCGCCATGGCAGTGATGATGATGAGAATGATGGGCCCTTTTCTCCCTGCAGCTCATTACCATGGCAATGGGTGAATGAGTTTTTGGTGTTGGGGGGGCGTAAATTGATGCATATGAAATCCTATGTTGCTCTGTAACATTTCAGTATGTACACCTGTCATTCTCGCCAGCCCCTAAACTAATAATCATAATCATTGCAGGCTTTATTTTTAAAGTACTTTTTACAGCAATTTACAAAGTGATTTTAAAAGTCAAAATAAAAGCCAAGCTTATAAATGATATGAAGACATCACAAGATGGATAGAGGGCAAAAAAATCAAGTTTAAATTAAGATGGAAGATGTAACGGTCAAAGTAATTCTTTGAAAATGTGGTTTAAAAGGATGTTGAGTGGTCTTTCTGGCCTTCTCTTAATAAATGGTTTTCCTTGTACCCTGCTGTCTAGCTAAAGGAACTCAGTCTTGTTCACACTTTAAAAGGCTAAATTATGGATGTTGTATCACTGCGGTTATATAAATAACCCCGCTGCTTGCTTGCTCTCACACACACCCATTTTATTCTCTTTTTCCTTTCACATACTTCCTCTCCTCCCCGTCTGCCTCTCCATCACACCCTCTCACTTTCTCTCAGATGATTGTACAGTGTGTACTAGGGACTCCCTCTTCAGCGGCATGGGAATGGGTCTTTGTCTGGACAGCACAGGCTTTCCATAATGATACTGCAGTTTAAACAACAGTTTAAACAGTTTAACAGTTTAAACAGTAGGTGTGCTTATATCAGTTTGTTCAGTTCAGTTCTTTTATAGTTCAGTTTGCTGTATTATGTGTTCAGTTATGTTTTTTTGACCTCTTTTACAGGCCCAGTTTAGGTAATATTCACTTTTATGTTGTATTTTCTCAGTTTTGGGATTTACATTTTTGAAATACAAACCTGTGTGTCCTGCATGTCTACCTGCTTGGACCTTGAAATTTGTTTAGTAATAGTTAACACCACACAATCCCGACAAATCTATTTATGTACAGATTAAACAAACACAATACAAAGTGACATGTATTTCAACTTTGAACAGAGCCAGACCTGCTGTTTCCCCCCTGTTTTGACACCAAATTTAGACTATGTAGGAATGTACTGGTAAATACAAAGGTAAATAATGACCCACTGGTGGAGGTCAATTTGCGACATTTTCCAGTGATTCCAAAGGTAACTTTTTACTAGTCAATCTTACAATGCAGTACAAATGTGAAGCATGATATTTAGTTGAATCTCAGTATTTTTTGTTTTTGCGTTTTTTTTTCAATGTTGTTTTATTTTTTTTTAACTGGTGCCACTCATTTGACCAGTAGAGTGTGTGTGTGCGTGCGTGCGTGCGTGCGTGTGTGTGTGTAGGATTTTCAAAGTTGTCAAAGCACACATTTTGACTTGTCATAGCAGGAATCGATGTTACTAACATTAATGATGGCCTAGTTTAATCTACATGCACCAGCATGCCAGGCCACAGAGTCAACATGCACAGTGCCACGACCCTGGAACTGCAAATGGAATGCAGCCATTGTTAATTAATGTTATTACTTAGACCTGTGCCCTTTCTGCCACTGCATGTCAAAATATCAGATGTAAAAAAGGGGTAACCCAATACTAAGTTTTAAAACGTATGGAAAATAAAATCAGTACACTTTAAATAAATAAATAAATAAATAAAATGAATGAATGAATGAATAAATGTTATATATATATATGTATGTATGTATATATATGTGTATATATATATGTATGTATGTATACATATGTGTATATATATATGTATGTATGTATACATATGTGTATATATATATGTATGTATGTATACATATGTGTATATATATATGTATGTATGTATATATATGTGTATATATATATGTATGTATGTATATATATGTGTATATATATATGTATGTATGTATATATATGTATATATATATGTATGTATGTATATATATGTGTATATATATATATGTATGTATGTATATATGTGTATATATATATGTATGTATGTATATATGTATATATATATGTATGTATGTATATATGTGTATATATGTATGTATGTATATATGTGTGTGTATATATATATGTGTGTGTGTATATATATCTCCATTGTTCAGTTCTCATTTTCTTATTTTGAGAGGAAAGTGCCTTTTTAGAGCTGAACAATATTAGGCTCTTGTTAATCCAACTAAACTTAATAAAACCACACAAATTAAACCAGCTCTTTGACACAATGTTAAATATATTTGCAATCACAGACAATTAATTAGTAAGTCTTATTCCAAGGGCAAAAGCAGAATCCTAAATACAATCATTTTCAGGGCAAAGCTAACTTCTAAAGAAGTGTAGCCATCACAGTTTTCCTGAGGACATTACAATTACTAAGTGTGGTAATTGTAAATTAAGCTATGTGGGGCACTTTGGAAATGTATGTGAATGCATTATTCTCTTAAATTTCCCTACACATTTATATGTAAGGGCCATGATGAATAATTCCTCTTTGTGTCAGTGTCATTACTTTAGTAGTTTTTCTGTGTATATTAATTTGCTATTATGTCTGCTCATTAATTCTCTTTCTTTCTGTTTATGATCTTTCTGTTTCTCAACTTTATGTTTATTTATCTCACTCAGTTAGTATGTTTTCCATCCATTTTGTAAGCATTTTATTCAGTGGTTTAATGGCACCCGACTGGAGAATTAGTGCTACAAACTGTTTATCTCGGTAAACCAACTCCTAATGCTCGCATAACGGTAGTGGATGGAAACACACATTAATTCGAATTTTCTTTTTCTGCTTTTCTTAAAATTATGTTAAATTTAATTTGCAATACATTTGGACTAAAACAAGGCTAGCAGTCTTCATAATACATACATATTGGTCTATTAGAAGTCCTACATAGTTTTTGATCAACCAAATTAAAGTAATTTAAATTCCATAAATGTGGTTTAATATTGTCTGTGAAAACAGTGGGTCCATGTAGTAGCTGTTTCTGGTGATTTAAATCAAATCACAATCTTCATCAGCAGATGGATTTTACCCATTTGTCATAGAAAAGGTGAAAGGATAGGAAGATGCTCAAATTTCCATTTTTTTTTCTGAACACTTAAAGGACTTCTTTGCCTTAAGCTGATGTTTAAAATTACTTATTGACCCTAAAAAAAGCAGTTGAGAAAATAATCAAAAGGTCCATTTAAAAGCTGCTGTTAAACTTTTACTTATTACATGATCTTAATCAGCAGGTTAAATATTGATTTGACCTTAAAATACAGTTTTCACAAATGTAACTTTTTCTCAGTGCACAGAGAAATCTGTGCCATGAATGAATAAAAATTCTGAAAAATCTGTAGTAAAGGAAATACATCTCCTTTAGATGCTCCAGAGGGTGGTGGGAAGAGCTTGGGTGGTGCTGCACCAATCAGCGATGAACTGGACATCTTTGGACCAATGGTCTCCAACCCTCTCCCCTCAGCCAACAACACACAGCAGGCTCAGGTAACACACACACACACACACACACACACACACAAACACACACACACACACACACACACACACACACACACACACACACACACACACACACACACACACACACACACACAGGCTTTCATCATCTGCTTATCAACGCAGGCAGGCTGCAACACACAGAGTATGCAGAGACTCCCATGATGCAAACACGCACACGCACGCACACACACGCACAAGCATATTCACAAACACGCTGTGTCTCTTATATGCACAGACACACACTCTCTGAGGATTATATCAAAGTAAACTGTCATAGATGCTCCTTTATTGATTTAATTCAACCAATGTCCTTCAAAGGAGAGAGTGGGCCTATCTGACAGACAGCAGCTGGGAATGGTAGGGATGTAGTAGAAGAATATACAGTTTACAATTAAACTGAGTACACCCCTGGTCAATATCACTAACATGTTAAGTAATTGTAAGCCCTGTCCACTTAATAAAAGTTTGTTTGTTTTTAGCCAAATCCCAAGAAGAATGAAGACAACTAATTTGAAAAACAGAAATGTTTGGCTAATTATACCATAATGCAACGGCCCTACTAAAGAACCAACTTCAACAAAAGTCAATACGCCATTCATTTGTGAGATTTAATTCTTTTATTGTTTTAATATTTTGTATATCCGGTTTAAGTTTTGATGAGGGCTTTGATCCTCCTGGGCATGGATGATACCAGTCTAACAAAAATCTGTGGATAGATGTTCTGCTGCTTTTCACGGATATTTCTTTTCAGCTGCTCTTTGCTGGAGGGATTTTGTTGCTCTACCTTCCGTTTTAAAAAACTCAATACTCATACAAAATAGGTTTCGGATTGGATTTGTATTGGACATAGAACAATACAGGTACCACATTAAGATGTATAAGAATAATGAGATATGTAGTCACTGTGGTAGTCCTGGCTGGTCCACATCTGATCACAAAAAATTTTCTTTTGGTATCATCTGACCAAAGAGTCTGCTGCCGATATTCATCAAGGTTCTTTTCATGATCTTTGACAAAGTTTAATTTTGCAGTTTAGTGCTGTTTTACGAGCAGTGGTTTTCTTCTTGGACACCAACGTCCTGTCCGATCAGTCAGTGAAACACCTATTTCCACAGATAATCCTTGTGCCAAGTCAGAAGCACTTGCCCGTCTGTTTTTTGGTGCAAGGTTGCGTATATAATGCGTGGTGTCATTTTTCGAGGCCGGACACTGCACCTTCTGTTATTGGTAACATGGCACTTCTTCTACCTCCTAACTACTGCTGCAACTGTGGGTCACCTTATGATCAGTGCCTTACTGATGCTATTGTACCCTCTCTCCCCTTTTGTGAAGTCTCACAATCTGGTTTCTTACTTGTTCGGGCAGTTCCTTACCATGTGGAGCCGTTTTACTTTAGACACAACTCAGGCCAAAACTGAGAAGGCTGTGGTGTTCAGAGTACATTATAACTTTATTCTTGCAGTTTGCCTTAAGTGGAAATCACAGGTGTAAAAACTTTTGTTGCATTGACATCGTACTTTGGGGCTTGTATTTTCAATGTAGTCTATCTAAGTTGTTTGTTTTTAATTATGCATAAGATCAAAGATCCTATAATTCAACTTGAAAACAATACAATTAATTTAAGTGGGTACCATTTTGAATCATTTAACATTTTAGTGATATTGCATAGGGGTTTACTCTAAACTCTACATTAAAGTGCTCAGCTTCAATTTGTGTAGGTTTGCATCAACGTTGAAAGAACCGTGTGTTATACAAAGGTTGAAACTCCTTAGTCAGACATTAGGGGCGACCAACCAGGATTGGGGGGGTTAATGAACAGCCATTAGCTCATTAAACTAAAGCACCAATGAGGCTGTGCCTGTACTACCGCCTATTTCTATCCAAATGCAAACACAGATGACATACAATCTGTATTTGAGCATGACGTGAACACTAGTCGGAACCTGGTTGGAAACAACACAATGATAACCTAGTTGGTGCACAGTGACACAGTGTAGTGACACATCAACTACAGACTGAGTTTTTAAAAGACAATTGACTTGCTAAGTATTTGCGTAGTATTCTGGGCTGCCCGGCCGCTTGTCCTATACATCAGTGAAGCTAGCGTTAGCTAAGCAGCTAGAATGCAGACTCTGACTGGTTTGACACAAAGAACCCTGTATCAATGAATGTCAAACACAAAAAAAATCTAAAAACAAGATAATACTTGTAAGTTTGTGATTATGCATGGTACAAAGTTGAGGACAAAGTGAGAAAAAATGGAGAGATGAAAGAATGGAGTGAGATGGAGTGTGTCCATTGAGTACCTGCAGCCATATGAGATGTTCTTCATTTTCTGGGCAACAAAACAAAACAGGGTATTTGTTGAAAAAGAAGAGGGAGGAAAAAATGGAGAAAATCAAAGAAATAAAACAAGAATCAATGACATTCTCCACTGTGTTTTCAAGATACCCGTTTTTCCTTCCTGTTTCTCTCACTCGTTCACTGACTAGTCTCAAGAGAATGAGTAAGGCTGGTTGAATTAAACAATTTCAAGGAGCAGCATTGAGTTTGAAAGCTGTCACAGTCCCTCAAGTGTGTCCTATGACCTCCGGCTCAGCTGGAAATGAGGACACACATATTCATGCAGACCCCTGTTTCGTACATACACAAATTCAGAAGATGGAGACATGCAGTTGTACTAGTCAAGGAATCAATGTACATCCATGCATGTCATATACCGTAAGAGCAGAATACACAAACGCAAACATACAAGTAAAAATTAAGTAAAAAGGTCAAATTCACAGCCCCATCCCTGGGTTTGAAACTAATTTTTTCACTCTCTGACCTAGTCCTAGGTTTCAAAAAGGTATGTCTCACTCTGTTACTCACTCACATACACACTACTGTGCCTCCTGGAACCAGACCAGATAGTGGCACACAGGAAACCCAGGCATGAAGAACAATTATAGGCTGCTGTAACTGCAAGCTCCCCTTCTGCCACCTACCCTCTAACCTCCCCTCCCCGATCACCTCCTCTGTGACTCCATCTACTGCAACTCTGTGATTGCCTCACACCTTGGCTCATCTCCATATATCCATTACTCCTAAATTCTCCACCTCAATCCGGTTTTTTCTTCTCTGTGAAGACCTAGTGTGGTCACTGTTTCGAGGTAATACTAAACATGCAGTCTCCCTTTTGGTCAATCAGGAACATGTATGTCAGAGATCTTCCAAAACTTCCACATTAAATTAACTCATCAGCAGAAGTCCATTAATTTTCTCTAGGGTTATGCAGCGTTAATGCCAGATGTTAATTACTATAGTTACCAGTTTCTGACCAGGTTCCGACTCATGTTCACGTCAAACATCCAAGGTTTTAGAAACCTCTAATTTTTCCAACGTGCTTCTTAGTAACACAGTGCCTGAAAGTGCCTGAAAAGGCAAACAAATATGAATGCCTCACATTTTCAAGTCTGCCAAGCCAAATTTAATACATAGAGTATAGTGCTATGTTGTCAATTCACATTATTTTCAACTCTCACACTACGATCCTACAACCATCTTGAGTTGTCAAATGAGATGAACACTTTCAAGTCGTAAAGATGGGAATCTTCCCATCTCTGCAATCTGTCTCATATGATGTGATCACATTATGAGTGCCCTGTCAAACTACAAATGGCACAAATAAATCTATTATAGTGTCATCATAAAGCTTGGTGATGGAGTGACCACTTGTGCGATAGCTACCATTGGTTGTGGCTAGTTTTGTTAATGGCAAAATTGATACAAAGAGGTAAGCTGTCTTGGTTTTGCTTCTCATTTGGCAGTGCAGGGCTACATAAAATTGGATGTTATCACACAGCCAGTGGCTCCTTTTTTTTTAATCCACTAGTTCTGTTAATCCCCTCAATGGTCAACAAAGACAAGAAGGTCTTCCAAAAACAACAACTGTCATACTTTATGTTAGCAACAATAATAAGGCACAACAGGTCTGTCAAGTTTTGGACTTCTATACATGCCAATGTGGTGTGCATGGTGTTTTTGTGGGAATTATACCTGGTATCTGAAGAGTTTAGGGTGGCTTTTTTTGATCACCTTTCCAAAACCAAAAACACAACAAAAGTGTAGGAAATAGAAGAAACAGTGTATTTATTTTATGTTAGTATGTCTCGGTAACAGTTATCTTCAGTTGTAACCTGGCTTTACTTCTAATGCCAGGAGTTTGCATATCATAAGCATTATTCTGTAGGGTAACAGGCTACTTTAGCCAAATCTCAGTTCAGAACTGAAACATCCTTTGACTATATCGAGTTTAAGGAAACGTTAGCAGCTCTGTCGTTTCTTTGTTAGGTAGGGGGATGTTTACCTGAGGTGACTTTGCCAAACTCATCAGTTCAGTCCTCTTCCTTAAGTCTGAATGGTGAATCTGGAGGTTTCTTGTTCAAGTACTCAAGCATATAGTAGCTTCAGAAAGTATTCAGACCCCTTCACTTCTTGCATACTTTATTGTGTTGTAGATTTAATTGTAAATGTAGAAACCATTCATTTTTGCCCATCAATCTACACTCAATAATCCATAAGGACAAAGTGAAAACCAAAAAGTGGAATCTCTCATTTACAAAATTAGTCAGACCTTTAATTCAGTACTTTGTAGAAGCCCCTTAGGTCAAATGCACTCTGGAGCAAGTTTTTCTCAAGGACCTTTCTATATTTGGCTGCATTCATCCTTCCCGCAATTCTGACCAGTTTCCCTGTCCCTGCTACTGATCTGTCCCTACTACTGCTCTGCCCAAAGATTTCATTATTGCCTTATCACACCAGAAACCACCACCAGAGTTCTTTCTTTGCTGTTTGACAGACTCCAAGCAGGCTGTTATATGCCTTTTACCCAAAGTGGCTTCTATCTATTCACTTTACTATAAAAGTCTGATTGATGGAGTGCTACTGAGATGGTTGTCCTTCAATCGGGTTCTCCCATCTCTGCAGAAGACCTCCGAAGCTCTGTTAGAGCAACCATTAGGTTCTTGGTCACCTCGCTGACCAAGGGGAAGTGACCAAGAACTACAGAGAGTTCCTTGGACTTCATGGCTTTGTTTTTGTCCTGATATGCAGTGTTAATTGTGGGACCTTGTATACTTGTGGACTACAGTAAACTATGTCCAATCATTTCACTTTGCCACAGGTAAACTCCAATCAAGTTCTAGACATAATGTCCAGGGTAACTAAAGCAAAGAGGATGCACCTGACCCCAATGTTGAGTACCACAGCCAAGGGTCTGAATACTTAAATGAATACTGTAAAAGAGAGATTTAAGTTTTTGATTTTTAATAAATTTGCAAACATGCTTAATGATTGTAAATTGATGGGCAATTTTATCAATTTAAAATTAAATCTACAACACAATGAAGTGTGCAAAAAGTGAAAGGGTCTTAATACTTTCTGAAGCCGCTGTATATGGTAAACATCTGAACCGTTTTGATTTTAAAAAAAATACTTTCATAGTGTGTCATAATACTAAGAGTTAGTAACCTAACCATGCAAAATAAGAACAATGGTATTCCTTTATTTCCATGTCTTCTACATGGATTATTAACTGGTGAGAATGATGATTCTTTCTGTTATTGCCTTTTTAAAGTGATTACAAGGTGCTCAATTATAAAGACATCATATTTGTAGCCATCAAATGCAAATTTGAGAATTGTTGACATGGTTCTCATTTTCATAAAAGCCATCTAGAAACATTAAAGTCAACCACAGACAGAGTTTGCAACCAACTCATGGAGTTAATGTAAATTAGCTAGCTAGCGCTGATAAAATCTAGCTGTGACACTTTTCATTTTAGCCAGAAATACTGATGATCAAGGACTGAAACTGAAAAGTTCCTTTTGTCTACTTGGGGTTGAAACCAAGGACCCCATTGTTTCAAATATTACCATGCATTTTGAGTGGTAAATATACAGCCCTTATCATTATAGACTGCATACATGCCAAGCTTGGCAGGCATGGCAGCAGTAGCAATAGTTTCTCTGCTTCCTTACTTCCTACCAATGGAAATTATTCTATGAAGAATAGTTTTCCCCATTAACTGGAAAGTCGACAAGCATTTGATTCCTGTTTGTCCAATTTTAATTTAAAGATCAGGTAACAACATCCCAAAATCAGTCTTTGGAGAATGGCTGCACCCATTATTGAGTTCTAAGATCATTTTTTTTCTCTTTATATGCCTATAGAAGCTTTATGCTATGTTATTCCTGCCTGTATGTCTTCTCTCTCGCCTGTCCTTTCATTTTCTTTCTTCTGTCTGCTGTACTTTACCACATTCTCTCACAAAGATTATTTTCCTTGAATCTAAACATACAGCACTGCTCCTGTTCTTCTCCTCCTGCTCCTTCATACATTCTCTTCCTCCTCTACATTACATTCATTGCTTCTTTTCTTTCACGCCCTTTACTTTCTGTCTTACATCTGTTCTTACCTGGGGCCTCAATAATCAATGTTAGGTATTTACGAACATGGGTAAATCAGACATACTGCACAAGCATTCCCGAGCAAAGAGTGTGATTTATGACTTTGAATTTATGCTTAAATATGCATAAATCCAAATGCAGCCAAGACCATGCTGGTGCGTTGTATAATAAATAGAGAATGCTTTCTTTAAAGACCAGTAAAAAAAAAAAAGAGCAGGAAATGATGAACTGAATAGGCTTTTTTAAAATAAGGCTTATAAAAAGGGACTAGTATACAGAAGTTGAGACAACAAGAACATGTAAACAGATAAAATTGTCCAGACTGGCTTGAAAAGTCAAATTTTCACCTTTTTTACATTACTTTGAGTCGTACAATTTGGATTACATCAATTTGGTCTCATAATGTCTATTAGTAATATAAAAACAAAGGTGGGACTGTGAGTAAAATTGTGATGAAAGATTTTTGATTTCTGAGACCACCTTTTTCCAACACTATACTAATAGACAGGACTAGAATTTCACACCTACCATGAACTGCTTAATACATGCTGTTCTTTGAACCATAATTTCAGAGGCTCTACAGTTCAAATCTTTGTCCTGCAGTGCTGCACAGCGGGCTGTAATTAAAAACATCTCTATATTATTGTCAACTTATTACTGTAAGTGTACGATTATAATAATGGTAGTATAGGAAAAACTGGGAATTACTATTGTTTCCTTCAAATATACCTGGTACTTTCTGATAGATAATGTTGTATTTGCATCTTTCTAACAAAGAACACTATGAGTTACTATCTTGTCTTATTCAGTTGTTCAATTTTAGCATCTTTACAAAATAATATTAATTTTAAGTAAAACATATTACCCAAAAAACAAAGCTGTTGGTACTTTTCTTCAGCTCTGAGTAGTGTCTGCAGGTATGTGTTTCAGGCTGCATAAGGCCCCAACAGCCTTGACTAATAAGAAAGGCCAGTTTATATTTAGCCTGAGAGGACGAAAAAAGCCGGAAAAGCTACATCCTGCACTGCTCGCTCCTGCTTGTCATGCTGTAGAATGAATCTGGTACTGATCACTGAAGTGCCTAAAACTTTTGTATATTACTGTATGTATACTCTATATATATCATTTATCAGTCACAGGGAAGGTATTCCTGAATAAGAAGTATATTCTACTGATAATACTTTAATTAATTCTACAGAAATGAGGTTTTGATGCAGGAACTTTACTTGTAATGGAATGTTTTAAATGCGTTTCCAGGTATTTTTGCTTGAAGAGTATTCAGATGTTTTTACTGAAAGATTTTCTCTTCTATTGCAAGCCAAAATGTTTTTTTTTACTATATGTACAATCTTGATCTGCAGAGTAACCTGAAAGTAAAGCTGTCAAATACAGTAAATATAGTGGAGTAAAAACTTCAATATTTCTCTCTGAAATACAGAGGAGTATATGTATAAAATTACAATAAACTGAAATACTGAAGCAAAGTACAGGATCTTTGTTACTTCGCACCACTGTTCAGCTGATTAAATAATGATCCCTTTCAAATGTGATCTAATGGAGAGCCCTTTGTAGTGTTTTGGGCAAGAACAGACAAGTCATTAGAATAAAAATCATTATTTAGCAATGCAGTGAAGTTGAGCTATCTGTTAAGGCCTGGGACCTAGCCTGCAATTGATTGTTCCATAGTGGCTGTTTGATGACAGAGAGGCTCTGCTTGTATGGTCCTCTGCCTTTGGCCCACTGTTTTGCTTGTAAACTGAAATATTTGAAGTTCAAAATGTACATTTTGTCTCTGCACAGTCCTCTATTCATAAGTTGGAGATCACTGCAGTGCTCACAGCCAGGACTTGTTTATTCTGTAGGTATTCATAATACACCAAGGTTTGAAGAAGGTCTTTAGTCCATCCAAACTTGATCCTTCTTCTCTCTTTCTGAGCCATGTTCAGTCGAACATAGATACCTTCACTGACATTTCCTACATTATTTAAAGAAAAGGTATTTACCTCACAGTATGTGGATAATAACTGCCTCTGCCTTGGTGTGAAGTTCAGCCTGTGAATGCCTCCCTTTGCTTGTTTGTCTGTAACCAACAATTCTTACAAACTACTGGTAGGTGCATGTTCCTGCTTCCTCACCTAAACCCACAGGATTAACAGTAGATGACCCTGTGACCTTTACTGAGGTGCCATCATCAGTCCAAAATTTCCATTGTATCATGAGTTTTTAATTTTGGAACCCTTTCTCGCTCAGATACAAAATTTGCTGTGCAGATTCATGCTTCAAAGAGGAAACACCATGAACCTACCTGTTGTGCCACTGTTTCAACATCAGGCTTTCGATTTTCTGTAACTTTCCTCTATAAGCAGTAAACACATAAAAGGACATACTTTTGTTAGTCAATAAATATCCGTGTACCCTTACGCACACATACTGTATATACAGAGGGCTGAATTTGGAATTCAGCAGGCGGATATTGCTTTACAGCTGTGATTAGCTGAGAAAGAGGAAGCCGGCAGCCTGCTGAGTCTTGCAGCTATTACCCGGCATTGGGGAGTGCTCGCCTATCTGCACATACGTCAATTATAAAAATGCGATTACATCCTTGTAGGAGGGGGAGGATTTGTGTTATCCCCAGCTTTCCTTCTCTCTCTCTCTCTCTCTCTCTCTCTCTCTCTCTCTCTCTCTCTCTCTCTCTCTCTCTCTCTCTCTCTCTCAAGCAAGCACGCGCGCGAGCGAGCACACTTTATTTCTATATTTTGTCCCCTTTGTCTCTCATTCACCCCAGCCTGAGTGAGGAAAATCTAGTTTTCAAATTAGTTTTACCAAGAAAACTCAAAACAATAGCTAGTGTGACGCAATAGATGGATGGAAACAGGGAAGAGTAGGTTGAGATCAGGTTAAGAGAGAAATAAACAAATAAAAGAAGGTGGAGGGTAAGGGCAGGCCACACAGGACATGAAGCATTAAGTCCCACCTGCCCTAAGAGAATGAGTGCGATGGTGCAGACTCACCGGAAGCACTTACTTGAATCACCATCCACAGTCATATTTTTGTTTTCTTCCTAACACTGCTGGATTCACGCAGGAAACCCAGCTTGTGAGTAGTTAGAGACCACGGGCCAGATTTACTATGGCTTTTGTGCCTGTCATGAAGTGATGCATTCCGTCCCAAACACATGTGGTGTATTTATCAAACAGATGCACCAGGTTGGAGTTGCACTTAGTGTGTCATTTGTTGTTGACTGTCAGTTTTGTGAGGAAAATTTGCACTCCTCTGAAAAGGAGGTGTAAACACAGTGCAAATAGAATTTACACGAGCCACAGAAAGATTCTGGTGATGAAAAGAATCTTGCATGGCTTGTATAACTGAAGACTAGATCACCAGATCACAGTGGGTATTTTGTTTCTTCTGAAATTCACCTTTTTTTTCACCTCACAATAAATGTTGTGTTTCCTCTGATCCACAGAGGGAATACTTAGCTTTATATGATGTAGTATCATGTATAATGTAGTAGACTACTGCTGGTTGTGACCACAGCACGAATGAGCGCACCTTCGGCTGTGTCTGGCTCAGGTGTACATCTGTATCATTGCAGCTAGATAGATAATTAGCAGAGCTAGTTAGCCAGTAACTCTCACCTACTGCTGCTGATTCTGAAAGACTGTAGCTGTGATTATGATAGATATTTGATGAATTAGTTGTTATGATTTTGGCTGTGACAGTCCAGTGTCACAGCCAAAATCATTTCATAATGGGTGTAACACTACATGCAGGGGTGGTGTAGTGAGCTGACATGGTTGTGCTGACTGGGCGTTGTATTGAAGCTAATGTGTTACTGAACTCCTGTGGTGCATTAATGAAACATCTGCCATATCTGATAGAAGTGCCGCAGGTTCAAATCTCATGCAGCTTATCGATGCTTTCTTGGCTAATGGTAAACGGAGCAGTAAAGAGTAGTCACAGTACAGCTACTGTAGTCATATCAATAGTGTCATAGATTTAACCATTGATGCAGCCATAGTCTGAGCAATAACCATATACACAGCCACAGCTTCATCCACTAATGCCAGGCAGAACAACTGAAGCTGTGCTCACAGTCAGTGGGTGTGTTCACAGTCAGTATCGGAGCTCGGAATTTTGAAAGGAGGAATGAGCAATAAATCCATCATATAAAGTGTCACATCATCTCTTCTTTCTCTATTATCCACAGAGAATTTCCCTTAATCAGGTGCTGAATACAGACAGATTGCATCAATGAAAATTACAGTGCACATTTGCACAATTTCATTTTCTCAGTAAATCTAGCCTTGGTCATGTCTTCAAAAGGCAAATGATTATTATCAGCCTTTTCATGCCCTATTGTATACCGCATTTCATCAAATGTTACAGATATATGCTCATAGTTGTCAGTTTCAGTAGTTTTTGGTCTTCAAACAACTAGTACTAGATGTTTAACAAATCAGAATGGTCCTCTAGCTGTAATTGTCCCTATTACTTGGACTTTTACGATAAAAGACTGGCATTACAACACTTTCTCCAGTTGTTCATAATGATATTTGAGGAGCATTAATAAAGCAGTTAGGTAATAAAATTGTTCTACTGAGTGCTCAAAAGCCAAAATTGCAGCCAATTTCAAAGTTCTTAAGTGGGCAGCGCAATGAATGGTGGCGAGATTTTCATTTTCATCTAAAGCAGGACCAGTAGACATGAAGTCAGCACACCATTTGAAGACGAGTATAACAAGGGAATATCTTTTTTTATACAGAACACCATCTGCATCCAACATATAGTACAAATCCATCTGATCAAAGAGCGCCCTTCTCAAGACAGATCACAATCAGATGATGAATAGCAGACCACTTAAAACTGAGCAAGTCTGATCCTAAAGCATGCCCAAACAAAGTTTTAAGAAATCCCTGTTGAAGGTGGAAAGAGAACTTTTACCACCAAAACACATGAGGTTGCAACAGTGCATAAAACTGACAGTACAGTCAACCTTTATGGTGGAAATACAGTATTGTGAGAGTGGGTAGAGTCTGGTCCATAAGTATTTGGAGAGTGACACATTTCTCGTTATTTTGCCTCTGTACATCACATCGATTGATTCGAAACAAAGCCATCAAGATGTGATTGAAGTGTACACTTTCAGCTTTAATTCAAGCGGTTTAACAAAAATATCACATTAACCTTTAGGAATTACAGCCATTTTTATACATAATCCCTAATTTTCAAAGGCTTTAATTGGACGATTGGCTGACAATCAGTTTCATGGTGAGGTGTGGCCATGAAACAGACAGATAGATAGACAGATATCAGAAAAATTAGGAGTAGCCAAAACAACAATTTGGTGCATTCTTAGAAAGAGGGAATGCACTGGCGAGCTCCGCAGCACCAAAAGGCCTGGAAGACCACAAGAGACCTTGGTGGAAAAAAAACCCCTTCACAACATCTAGACAGGTCAAGATACACTCTCGAGGAGGCTTCATGAATAAAAAATACAAAGGCCAGAAAACATCTAAAAAAACCTGCCCAGTTCTGGAACAGGATTCTTTGGACGAATTACCAAGATTAACTTGTACCAGAGTGATGGTAAGAGAAAAGTATGGAGAAGGAAAGGAAAGGCTCATGATCCAAGCCACAACATCATATGTCAAACCTGGTGGATGTAAGGTTATGGCATGGGCATGTATGGCTGCCAATGGAACTAGGTCATTGGTGTTTATTGATGATATGACTGCTGATAGTAAGTAGTAGGATGAATTCTGAAGTGTATAGGGCTATACTATCTGCTCAGATTTGGCCAAATGCTGCTAAACTGATAGGATGGTGCTTCACAGTACAGATGGATAATGACCAAAAACAGACTGCGAAAGAAACCCAAGAGCTTCTCAAGGCAAAGAGATGGAATATTCTTCAATGGCCAAGTCACTCACCTGACCTCAAGCCAACTGAGCATTCCTTTCACTTCCTGAGGACAAAACTCAGGTTAGCAACTGAAGGCGGCTGCAGTAAAGGCCTGGCAAGTTATCTCAAAGGAGGAAACTCAGTATTTGGTGATGTCCTTGGGTTCCAGACTTCAGGCAATCATGGACTGCAAAGGATTTTCATCCAAGCGTTAAAACTAATCCTTATATTTATAATTATGTTGGTTTGTTCAATTAATTTTGAGCCTCTGAAAATGTGGGCCCATGTATTCAATTGGCTGTAATTCCTAAGCAGTTAATGGAATATTTTTGTTATTATGGATCTAAGCTGTACAAAATCTTGAGTTTTAGTGAAGGACAAACAATCGTAATTGGCATGCCTTTCAGTCCAGTCAACAAAACTCAGTGCCACTAAAGTCAACTTTCCTAGTGTATTTTTGTGAAATTTACATGGAAAAGAAAAAACATTAGAGACCAACATCTAGCAAGTTCCCCCATGCTGAGAATGGCCTCTGTTGTATTGATGGACATAAAGTAGAAAGTACAGGCTTTTGTGCAAGTGTGTTGTGTTTAGGTTTGAGGACTAAGCAGGATGAAAGAGAGAGGTGGAAAAAGGGAACAAGAAATGACTGGGAGAGGGTTGAGAGTATAAAGGGAGGATGATTGGAGAAAGGATTGAAGGGGTAGAGGGAGAGTGAAGAATAAAAAAGAAGGAAATTCAGTTGATTGCTGAAGAAGGGATGTTGTGAGAGGGGGAAGATAGAGAGATGAATGAATTTCATTGAGAGCAGAAGAAAAAGGTTGAGGGAGGTAGAGAGGGATGAGGTAATGAACTGTTTACCAGCGATTGATTTCTTACTTTTTGTCCTTCCTTTCATTTTTTGTTTTGTTTCTTCCTTCTGTCCTCTTCCTCTCCGGCACACTCCTTCTCGAATTCTGACTTCCAAGCTTTGCTTTTGTTTTCAGTAAATCAGCACAAATCCTTCAGCACACACACAGCCCAGTTTGGTTTTAAAGCCACAGATGGTCTATCAGAGGGGAGTGTATGAGTATTTCGAGCAGTGATGCAAAACCGTAGGGAGACTTAGTCTTGTGTGTGTGTGTGTGTGTGTGTGTGTGTGTGTGTGTGTGTGTGTGTGTGTGTGTGTGTTTGGCTGTAGAGGTCTATGTATAACGACAGTGAGGAAAAGGCTGTCAGAGTGGTAATTCAGAGCTCTGTCTGCAACCATCAACAAGGACATTGGGTGAGAAGAATGGAGCCTTGTTGAAAAGGCTTTCTATTACACAATGTGCTGCTAGGAGCCCAGCAACACATCACACACTATGTGGATGGTGTGTGTACGTCTGTGTCTGTGTTGCATGGTATTAATATTAGTTTGACTGAGAAAGTAAAAGAACAGGATAGATGCACATTTAACAAACTGTGCTTAAATTTCTCTTGCTTCACAAGTGAAGTTAGGTTATGTGTGCATTTTATATTGTGTGCCACCCTTTTAGCTTTGGCAAAAAATCTCCCAGATTGCTTCACTTCAGTTGCATTCTTTGAGTGCAACTGGAGCTAATACTGCTTTAGTGTTTGGCAATCACAGATAGAGGAAGGAGTGAAAGCCTGATGGAAAAGAGTTAGTCTTTATATCTGCATTTATGCCAAAAGAAGCCTTAATTTTAAGAACCACATTAGGGGTAGACCAATATGTTTTTTTCCAGGGCCAATACCGATACTGATTATCAGTAATCAAGGAGACCAATAACCAATATCTGGAACCAATATATATTTGCAGTAAAAATGAAATTCTTGTGGTCAAAATTAAGAATAACAAAAACCTCCAACATAAAACTACTGCTACATAAAGTCTATAGACAGCTGCTGTGCTGTCCAGGTTTTTCTATTATTTTGTACACCCCATCAATGAGGGTAGGTTGAATGACAGAAACACCTCTCCGTATAATGGAACACAGCTTAACAGCACAATACATCCTCCAAAATAATCATGCAGCTGAATCAACAACTCTCAAAAACAATTTGAATGAAAACTGAACATTAAACCCTTCATGAAAGGAGGATTTATTGCAGGACTGTTGTATTAAACTGCATTAGCGCATTAGGTGTACCTAATAAACTGCAAAATTAGTGTATATTTGTAATTATCAGTTGTATGAACAGGCTGCAAAGTGCCTGACTGGAATTTATTGGTTGCTTTTTTACCCGGGAAAAATAACAATGCATATATGCCTGGTAGCATAAAGATGTTCTTTAATTTAATAGTTTTATCATACATTATTATTATCGCCATAGAACACCCCCACCACCACCACCACCATTTAGTCAGAGTAATAGTAACGTGTAGCCGTGTAGTAACGTGTATTTTACTTCTACTGGAGTTACATTTTGTTTAATTACCCACAGTACATTTAAACTTAAACTAGTTATGCTCAAGCACTCATAGCTCTCTACTTTTAGCAACTTTTGGGCTAATCCCCCAGTTGTTTACACACTATTCACATCTGCTAGTTACTTTATTTTAGCAGTTAGCGATGGCTTCTCTCTCTCTCTCTCTCTCTCTCTCACTCTGCTGCTCTCTCTTGCTTGGTGTTGCTTGGACCAAGAAATGAACTTTTTCATAAGATTGTGATGTTTATTGCAACTTCGACAATATCTGCTACCTCACAGTACTGGTTGAAATTATTGGCACCCCTGAACTTTAAGTATGGAATTTAGAATATCTCCAGAAATAAATGCAAACTAACCAATTTTGTATTATCAAAATGTTTTAATCAAATGTCCAAGGTTACCGAACAAATAAAAATAAAGGTAACACAAACACAAAATGTATCCCAGACACAATTATTGGCACCCTTCACTAATATTTGACAATGACAGCCTGTAAATGTTTCTAGTAGCCATCTCGAAGCTTCTTGCACCTGTCCGGTGGTAGTCTCTGCTACTCCTCCATTGCTGGTGTCAGCCCGAGGCTCTTTAGATGTCTTGGGACCTGTAATAGGTGTTACTAGTAACATTAAAGATGGCTCAGTTCTAGCAATGCAGAGCAGTTAATCATGAGATTAGAGCCACCTGATTACAGCTCTGTGAGGCTGTAATCAGCCACAGCAGTGTTTGCATGCTAACATCAGCATGTTAACATGCTCATAATGACAATGTTAACATGCAGGTATGTCTAGCAGGTATAATATTTACCATGGTCACCGTGTTGGTTTAGCGTGTTAGCATGCTAACATTTGCTAATTAGCACTAAACATGAAGAACAGCTTACACCCATGGGAATGTCATTAATTTTGCAGGTCTTCGGTCATAAGCCAAAGTACTGGGCAAATTAAATTTTGACCCAATAATAGTGCTAGATGAAAAATCAGGGGTTCACCAAATACAATCCATCTAATATTTGTTGAGACATTTCAATTTGGACCACAGTGGTGGAATGACTGGCATTGCCATTCCTAGATTCATAGGCTAGTATGATTAAAAATATGGTAAGTATAGTGATCAGCAGTTTTAAAGGATAATTCTGGTTTATTACAGTTCATGTCATATTTTTGTTGTTACTGTGTTTCGAGATCTCTGCAATTGTTTTGGCGAGTACAGTTTTATCATAACTGATATAAATGATGGCCAAAAATAAGAAGATAAGACCAAAGTTGTATTAAACCGGCTTTCTCCTGTAATTTACAGTGTAGCAAATTAGCAAAAAGGGAATCACTTATTTTACTGTTTTACACTTTAAATCTTGTCCATACATAATTAAACTTGCCCCTCCTCCGAGCAGTTTCCGCCAGTGAACATCTCACTTGCTCCACATGTTGCTGCTCCCGCCCTAAATTATCCTGGATGATGGTCTTATCACACAGTTCAGAGCCAACAGACCCTGTCTGAGTCACACCGTCCATTCTACAAACAGTCTTGAAGAAGGAAGCTGAAAGGCTGGTGATTACTGCAGTTTGGAGGATTTGAAGCCTGTTAAATGTATTTTTCAACTTTGGGAACAAGCTTAGCAGCAAATAGGCTTAGCTCCTTGATTGAGTCATGTTATATAGCTGGCTGAAATCAGACGGATCAGCTGAGGACAGTTTGCTGCCTGTTGTCACCTTCTTTTCACTACTCTATTCAGGAGCAAGTATAATGCTAAGGTGCTGCAGCTATTAATAGGAAGCTGCATCCTGCCTCCGACAACACCTGACTCACCTTAACTAGCGTCACTTGAGAGAAAATGGACCCTGTGTGTGTGCGTGCATGTGTGTGTCTTGGCATGAATAGCCATCCATCTTTTCTCCTCAGCTATGTTTATTCCTTCATTCACCTCTGTCTCCTTTCTTCTCAACTTGTCCTTGTCCTCCCTTTTTAATTTTCCTCTCCTCCCTGCTCATTCTCTCTCTCTCTCCTTTCTGTCTCAGCCTTTCATCATTCTCTCCTTCCTCTTTTGTACTTCTCCTATCTTTCCCCACCTTCCTTTCCTCCTCTTCCTTCTTCAGCCTTGCCACCTCCGTCCTTTCCCTTTTTTCCCTTTTTTCTCCCTTTCTTGCTTTCTGTGTCCCTCCCATTCTTCTTGATCAATCCCTTTTTCTTTTCTCCACCCTTCCTCTGTTTCTACCTTTGCCCTCCCCCTCTCATCCTTCCTTCCCTCCTCCAGTCAAAGGAAGTCAGCAGAGAGAGACAGAGGGGAGCAGCACTGCCTGCTAAGCAGTTGAGCACAACACACTGGCAAAGACTTGTGTGTGTTTGTGATTGTGTCTGTGTGTGTATGTGTATAACCACATGTGTGTGTATAGGCTTGTACATTTGAGTATTAAGTTTGTGCTAGGGGAACGTATAATTTGTGTGTATACGTGCGTGGGTGAAGTGTACTCATGAAATTTAATTCAAAGTGTTTATTCATTAGATTGTGTGTGTGTGTGTGTGTGTGTGTGTGTGTGTGTGTGTGTGTGTGTGTGTGTGTGTGTGTGTGTGTGTGTGTGTGTGTGTGTGTGTGTGTGTGTGTGTGTGTGTGTGTGTTTTGCAGGAGCCACTGGCTCCTTATCTTATTCATGATGTCCAGCTGACTATGGCGTTCCCCTTCTCCCAATTCTCTGTTCCCTCACACACACACATGCACACACACTCAAGTACACTTGTATAGAGCTTTTCAGCAGGTGTTACTTTTTGTCAGCTCCATCCATTAGGCATAATGGATGTGTGTGTGAAAGGTTTAAAAAAAATGAAAATGTGTATGTGATCAAGACAGTGTGCGTGTGTTCTGTCTGCAACAGTTCATGTCTACCCTTCTTTGCAGCAGCCTAATTAATGTCATCTGTCTCACTTATAGTGACAATGCTTCTCCTCTATTGTCTCCTCCATTCTTTTCTCCCCTTTTCCTGTCCTTTATTCAACTCTCGTTCTTCTCCCATTTATTTTTATCTTGTCTCTTCCCCTTTTCTCTCCTGTTTCCCTGTCTTGTCTCGTCTTTTCCCACCCTGATTTATACAGTATGTATCAGTGAATATATTCTCAGTCTTTCTTCACATTTTTTGTTACTTGTATAGACCATACACCAATATGATGAGCAAAAACACAGAAAAAATGTCAAATTTTGCTAATAAATTTTTGTGAAACTCTAAATGAGAAGTGAAAGAGAAAGACAAAGAATTCTAAGAATTACATATTAAAAAACAGAAAGTCCTTTAGGGATAAGGGTAGGTAATTTACCCCAATACCACACTGGTATTATTGGCACTGAATTTCTGGTTAGATTTGTAATGCTGTTTGCTAATTCTTTGTTTAGACAGTTCCAGATTTCAATCAAAATTTTGCCAACTTTACACTGTTTTATTTAGCCAAATTTTTTTTGATTGGCTACTTGTGTATAGGCAATTTATAACATTTAAGACGTTTTGCATTTTTGTAAAATAAAGGATTTTGTAGAAAAACATGTTTATACTGTAAATCTTGGTACTCAGATAATTGCCAACAATTCTTACTGCCTATTACTGCTTTTACTTTGCTATATTTTCTCACTAATTAATCAAATTTCTACTTTGTCGTTCATTCGATCACTATGTCAATGACACTCAACACATACCTGCAGATTAAAAGCCTACTAGGAATGGGAGGGAGTATGCCCTTAAAAGAATGGCAAAGTAGATGTTATGAATTCATTGATAGGTGAGAACGGTATTTACTTTAAATAGTGACACTTACAGCAGCAGTGTGTTGTATATGACATTACTGCTGTACTGATGGAATTAGTGCTGTGGAAATGTACATGATGCTAAATTTATCAAGAAAAGACAAACACTGAGGATCTGTTGAGTTTGCATCAACAACAAACAAAGTAAAAAATAGAGTGAATTAAATAAGGGCAGGTCAGAAAGCAGGTTAATTTCTTTCTAAAATATGATATACCCAGCCAATTTTTTGCGAATTTTTGGTAAAAATAAAAAAAAATATAGTTTTGGTATCCAAAACTGAGGTACTGGCATTAGTATCAACTAGGGCTGGGCGATATAGACCAAAAGTCATATCTCGGTATTTTTAGGCTTAGTGGCGATTCATTTCCTCTCCTGCTTAACAAAGCTGTGCAAAAAACATAAAATATTTTAAATATGAACCATCTCCAAATAATTGAACCATTGTTTTTGTTCATTAGGTTTGTGCACAGATGAAGGGGGAGAATGGGGGCAGGGTTGCGAGGAGAGTGAGAGAGAGGAGAGATGCAAACACTGGCACGGCTTTAGGGAAGAAATGGGTTATGTAACACAACATCGAACTATATTGATATAAACTATATTGTCTCATTCTATATCTCGTTTGAAAATATATTGATATACCTTAACAAGTCGATATACCGCGTAGCCCTAGTATCAACCAGCTAACTACTACTGGTAGGGATGTCCCGATCAAGTTTTGGCCCCGATCTGAGTCATTTGATATTGATATCTGGTGATACCAAGTCTGATCCAATACTTATATTTGTATAATTTAAATCGATGAAAGGCCTGTATCTGACACATTGAAATAAAACAGCTGTAGACTACTTAATCTCACACACTTTATTTTTTATGAGCTTTTTGATCAATTTAATATAATCAATATAATCCCGATCGGTACTGAAGGTCATGGCTCAAAAAGAGAAAGTTTATAAGCTTAAGTTATTGATATGATATGAATGAAAGTTCAGTTGGGATAATTCCAGCCCTGAAAGTGACATGACGCAATCCACTAGAAAGATGTCTCTCTCTGTTTGATTTGTTGAAACTAAAGAAACACTCTGCACTCGTGTTTCTACAGTGGCATTACAGAGTGGAGGATCTTCTCCCACAAACTATCCTTGTAAAAGACTGACTTTGAGTTGACTTAGAGAGATCACAAACCAACAAAGGCCATGTTTAATTAAGGCCTGTCATCAGGTTACTGACTTCTGTTATTTTTGTTTTCTACACTGCTACATTCTAAGTTGCAAAAGATTATTAGCATCGGAGCTCAGTGAATCTGTGTATTTTTCCAGCCTCAGTGTCTGAACTCAGAGTCACTCACTGCTGCGCCCAAATAATTCACACACACTGAATTTCACTGGCTTTACCCAGCAGGATGCCACAACACAAGCAGGCTGAGGTGGACAGAACACAGCAGAGTACATTAGTGGAAGGATCGGATTTTGATCGCTGTTATTTTATCTGATGCCGATCCATTAAAATGTGCCAGGATCTATTCCGATACCAATCCTTAGGATCGGCTCAGGACAAGTTTTACTACTGGCATATCTAACCCTACCCTGCATTATATAAGAGTGGACATGCACAAGTTGACAGAATCTAAGTAATGTATACATTAAAAATATGTTTGTATGAAATCATTAATATGTTATGATATTTCTCCTCATCCCACTCCCCCTGTCTGTCTCCCTCACAGTCTAGTTCCAGTACATCACCTCCGCAGGTGGACCCCTCCACCTCCTCCTCTGCCTCCTCCTCGACCTCCACCACTACCACCACGAAGGCGGAGGAGAAGAAGCTTTTATCTAAAGACTCCATTCTGTCTCTCTATGCCAGCAGCTCAGTGGGCAGTCAGCCGCAGAGCCAGCAACAGCCTGCTCCAGGACAAGGTAACACACACACCTTACACAGCATTTTTATTAACCCTATGTTATCCAGGTTAAGTCAGCAGAGCTTGATCGTCCCTACCAGCAACTCCACATACCCACGTCTTGAAACTCAAGCAAACGTGTTCATAGTGAGGTCAATTCCTAAATTTAATTTGAGCTCTGCAACATTTACTAAGAGAACAATCTGTTCAACTACAGGTTCTAACCCCAAAGTGCAAAAGTAACCTTTTGAACTTCTACTCTTGGCATCTGACTTCTCAACCAAAGCTGTTACAATTTACAGCTGTAGTATTTAACAAACCACACTGGGTATCATCATGCCTAACAATATATCAGTCTGTTTTACACTGATTCGCAGCCTCTCATCTCCTTTAAGTGGCATCAAAAATGGTCAATCTTCATTTTGTCTTGTCTCATTGCACCTGCAATGCAACCCTTTGCTGAGACCTGCTATATAGCAACTAGCCTTATCTTGATAGCGAGTAGTCTGCAGACTAAATGTGTAGCAAACATTAAAGCTGCGCTAATCAATATTTTCATATTAAACATTGAAACAATGGCTATATAAAATGTGTCACTGAATAATGAATCATCATGATCATCATCATCATATCATATGAATCATGATAAAAGTATCATCATCTTACTCTCAGCTCTACAGTGCATTTTGGCTTCTTTAAGCTTATTGTTTTGGTTTTATTGGCAGCTCTAAAGTTAAATATTAGCTGGTGAACATAGTTTAGTGTAGGAATTAGAGTCGAATACAGAGCTAAAAGGAGAGTAAATATTGAACTTACTTTTGTTGAGTGTCCAGAGACAAAAAACCTGAAAAGGAAAATTCCATCTAACCACAACTTTGCAGACACAACCAGAAAGGAAATGTAGAAGACTAGGTCCCAATTTTTTTGGCTTGGGCCCCAACCTTCTTGGAAAAATAAAGCAATGTCTACGAGCGGCCCCCATTGTCACAGATTGCATTATGTTTATGAGTTGTTAGGAGGTAAACCAGAGGGATTTTCCCTTCCCATGTTGATTAGTTTGAATAAATTATAATTTTTATGTTATTAGGTAATAGATAAAACTGTTTTTTTTCCAAAAACAAAGACTCGAGAAAAATCTGAATAAACATAGTTTGTATAGAAGGTATACAGTATGTTTTTCTTCTTTCCTATCCCTGGAATCATCTAGTGATACTTCAGATTTACCTTATGACCTCTTTGGGGCCAATTATGGGGATGACATGTCATTTCAATGTAAAATATATATAGTGTCTCATAAGTGGGGAAAAATATGCAGTATACTGTATAAGCACAAGAGCGCACACTCAGACATAGGTGTTTGTACACAAACAGAGACACACACCCACACACTTTCACAGACACACAGGAGAGGAAAGAAACATCATAAAGATGGAGGAGAGTGAGGCAGATGAAAGGTCAGTGTGCTGAAAAGCAGGCAGGCCCACTCCACGCTGCATTTAGTCCCAGTGTCTGCAGAATCACACTCATCTCACAGTTGTTATGAGTAAAGATAGAACTGCCAAGACTGTCAATGTGTGTTTATGTGTGCATGTAGGCGGATGTTAAAACATACGCATACATCAACCTGAGCATGTTTGGAGTGTGTGGGAAAGCATTAGTATTACATGTTTTCTGAATGGTGGATAACAGCAAGCACATGTGCATATTGATTATATTTCTGCATGATAAAAGTGATGTGTACAGAGGATTGGGAATGGAAATCGGAATGAAGGGCTTTCTGCTGCTTTATTGTCCTTTCTGAATCAAAATAAATGCTGATGGAGATCAAAGCCAAAAGGATCTTGCCAGGCTAATGCCCCAAATCACTCACATCCATCTTGTGTGTACTGTACTGTACATGGCATGATGAGCTAAAAGAGACTACATTATATTTCAATATGGGGAGGTAGTCTCTAACATCCTCTGCGTGCATAATTGACTAATATCAGAGTTTGTTTTTGCCTATTTTAAATACGTTATCCCCTCATTGCTCCTTGAGGTCTTTCCATTCAGTAAAATACTGATAAATCTGTGTTTTAAATTTTGCCACTTATCATCTCCCATGGTGGTCACATGCAGGGCTGATGGATGATATGTTTTCATGAAAATATGACATTTTTCATCTTTAGATTAATCTTTAGAGGCAGTAATACGAAGCGTTGCTGCTTCTTGGTATGTTAAAATCATCCTACATGCAATCTTCAAATCTGGTTGGGCTAATTTTTTCATTTTTATATTGATGTTAGTTATAAATTGGTCTCTTTTTTATATAAAGTGAGTTTAAAGTTAAAATCCTTAAATACAATCCTTATATAAAATATATTGTGGCTATAGCGGATATACTTAGTTTCTTAAAGTGTTTTGTTATAAGTGGGTTGTGTGGAAGTGTGACACACAACACACCCAGATTTTTTATGTTTAGATGTTGAATTGCCTATTTTCCCACATTTGTTGTAGTTTTTTGCAGCAAATCAAACCAAAACTGGAGTAATAGCAGAGTAATAAGAAAACTGGAGTAACAGCAGTTGTCCCGTACAAGCCTAATTCCATGTGTGTATAATGTTCTTTATTCCAGCAGGTATGTACATGGGCCAGCCTCAAATGCAGTTCACCCCTGGAATGGGCGGAGCCGTCCCACCCACCACCTTGATGGGTGGAGGGGCCATGATGTCCGGGATGGCTCTGCCCAATGGGGGCTACATGGGCATACAGCAGCAGGGCATGATGGCAGCCAACCAAGGACAGAACATGTACAATATGCAGCAGGGACAGCAGCAAGGACAGTGGAATATGAACCAGGTAACACACAGGACAGATATAAATATATATGTGTCTAAAACACACTCAGAAAAATGGTGATTAATTCATTTGTTGGTGATGATTAACTCATTTTAACATTTAGCTCATTGTAGTTCCACTCCAGTTTCTCTGGTCATTAATCTTTTAGGAAGCACACTTAAATGCTTACTGTATTTTTATTGACCTAAATAAAATTGTCTTTTTTGGTGTTTTTTTTCTTTTGGAGTCAGTATTTTTGTTTATTTTACATTGGATTTATATAATTTTTATATGTTTTTAATTAATCCTGAAGAAACAAGCTGTGAAAACAACATATACAAGCTATCACCAGTTTTTTTTTAATACGGGCAAATACTACACATAACACACACGATAATATGAAGTAATGACAACATAACATCACAAAATGAATAAAAACAAATTGGAATAAAAATAAAAAGGACAAATAAATTAATAGGATCCCTTTGGTAATTCAAAAAGTTAGATTCACAGTACAATGACAGGTCGGGCATATTGAGAGTTAAATGTAATCCCACTCTTAACTAGAGCAAATTTCTTCCCATTTCATGTTGTGTTGTGCTACTTTGTAACGGTTTGTAGAAATGATTTTTTTCCAAAGAACTTCCTTAGCAATGTGTTTTTTAAAAAAAAACTTACATTCGATTAGTTCTTGATTGAGCTTTAAATATAAATGTTTTACCTATCAGAATAAATGTATTCATTATTTGGAGACAGTTTTCATTCAGAACCCCCAACATAATGTTTAAAGGTGTAAGTCAATCTTGAATATTGCTCCACAAACTTCCAGCATATGGATGACAGAAAAACAAATGCAACTTATCTTCCTCTTCCTCATTACAGTATCTACATAATGATGATTTTTCAAAGTTAAACATGTTAAGTTGTGTTTTATTAGCAGTCATTTTGTGGAATATCTTCAATTTAAAGATTCTCACTAATATTCCTTTAAAGAGCCATTCAAAGTGGTGAGATTTTAACTGAAAAATGGGGAACAATTTGCTGTCAAAGATTAAGTACACAGAAGATATGTTTTGACTTGTTCTCTAGAGACTGTTATGGCCACTGTTATTAATCCAAGATGCTTTTAGGGTTAAGTTCATTGCTGCAATATTTTTTTAATTTAGTCCCCCATTTTCATGTGGATTATATATGTATTGCCTTTTAATCTTATTATTATTGTTTTTATATAAAACATTTAAAGAAGGATGCAATGTCATCTTTCCTTGTAATGACTGAATTTTTTTCTCTCCAAGGTTGTAAAACTCCTTTCGTAATTTATCTTAAATAGATTTTTTTAGATGAGCTAGAATATGAATTCCAAAAAACATCTACTCCACTTGACTGGAGCAGGGCACCTAGGTGGAAATCTGTACCTCTCAATAGTCCTATTCTCATAATAGTGCATTCATCAAAATTTGCATTGTCTGCATATAATGTTATGAGTATATAATGATAGTGTCTTTTTTCTTCCCTGTGAATGAGTTCCATTATCCAGGTCCTTAAAGTTAATATATGGTCTTACGTAATGTTCTACACTCTAATTCTGTGCAAAGCTAAGTGCAGTACTCATCTCACCCTTTCAGCCTCTAAAACCCCAGGAGGAGTATCTTCAAACAACTATTCAGTCATAGAACCAGGGTCAATTTTAATAATATAGTTTATTTAAAATTTTTTTAACTTCTGTCAAGTTACTCTCTTTTTTCCCTCTGGCCGTTAAATGATAAGCTACTATATAATGAATTGACCAACATTAGGTGGGAATCACAGGGAGTTGTGGCAGAGTCATTTAAAAACTTGCAGAGAGATTGGGGTGGCACATAACCAGCTAGAGTGAAATAACAGCAGGGATACATTATACTTTTAGTGTAGTTAACAAGAAATTAGATCATTTTCATGTGATTTAGTCAGTTATTATTCAAAACTGTATTCACCTGTTCTTCATTGGTAACCAGTGATTAAATATTTGAGAAAAAAGCTCATAAGATTGGGTCAATACACAGTATGGAACTAATATTGGCCCTGAAGTTAAAATGCAATGTGCTCCATTCAGTGTTAACCAGCTCTGATATGACAAATGTGATGAGTTTGAATGATTTGAAACAAACAACACCCAGGACTGGAGGCTGGCTCCTTATTACCCACCCCCCTTATTCCTCGTTCGACTCTCAGCAGCAACAAGCAACAGTACTTTCAGAGTGTGTTTACAGAGTAAACCAACAGCTCTGACAACAGATCAGTCTGCTCTGTCCTTGTTTTACCTTTATGAATCATCTTTTATGCCTCATTTGTATGTGACTTACTGATTTTTCCTTTGCAAAGGAAGGCTTCATCTGTATATAGCAGGAAGCGGCAAATTTAGGTGATCACAAATATGGTGATAGGTTCTTCTCAATAACAAAAAATTGGGTATAAATAAGTAACAATCAAAGTTAACGTGTTGAAAACATCATCAGTTATTGTTAAGTAAGAGTTTAAGACAAAAACTCATCAGAACTGTATGGACTAGCAGTGACTTCGATACATAAGCAAACTTAGTATGAGTCTACTGGTGAATGCATGCCGAAGACTAGGCACTGGTCATACCAGTTACATATGTTGAAGCTGCAATTATTTTATTACAGACATTTTAACCACTCTTTATGTTTCTCAAGGCAAGTTCTAAGCTTATCAGTATCAGGTGCAGCCTTATAAATATATTTACATCCCACACCTGGTGGCAATCCACATATCATCAACAATTTACAAGCAATCACTGAACATTAGAAAAAACCTCAGACAATACAGCAACATTTCTGTGCATTTACGTGTGTTTTTGACACCATGAGAGACACCATGAAGACCCTTTGGAGCAGGTCAAAAAATGTCCAGATGTCTCAATAATCCAACTTAGGAGGACAATATAAAAGTAATGGGTTCACTCCCTTAAAACCAATGAGAGGAGCACATAGAAAACACACAATTGCATAAATCTCTCATGTGAAATAACCAACACTTCTAACTTTGGCTGACTATTTAGCGTTCATGTAGGACACCGTTGTTACTCATAGTAAGGAGCTGATCAAGAAAAAGAGGTTTTCAGGATGTTCAGGAATGTATCCCAACTGTAGAGAAGTCATTTACACCTGGCTGGATGAGATCGCAGTGTGAACAAGAGCCCCTCCAGTGCAGATGTGGTCTGTCTGATCAAATAGAATTCTGATTGCAATGTGTTGCATGTATTTACTCCTGCATCAATATGCGTGTTTCCTCATTCAGATAAAGTATCCAGATACAGATCACGTCCTAACACCAGGTGGAAAATGGGTCTTACAATTTGTACTTTTTATTATATCCCAGTAAGCGAACCAACCTCGCTAATATTTAGAGAGTAAGCTTATTTGCCTCAAAGGGCTTAAATTGAGCTAAGCTGCCAGTTACGGATTTAATTAAACCAGACATTAATTATCAAGCCCAGGTGCAATCATGACACTGTTAAAAACATGAGCGAAGTTAAGTTAAAGTTTACTGGATATTTAAGTAGTCTGTCGGTCAACACAGAGGGACGAATAAAATCAGATCTTGTACAGTAGGTTTGGTGCCTAGGGGGAAATTTTTGTATTCATTAGCGTCAAGTAATTACGTGATAACTGTGAAAGAAACATTAGTCAAAACAGGGAAATGGACACTGTATTTGATACCTAACATTACCTCATATATATTCGTATTCACTTGAAAGAAAGTTCACACCTGGGCAGTCCAGCCGTGAAATAGGATGTTTTGTCTTCAAGTACATGATCAAAATGACAACACAGATTTTTGGTTTAAAATTAATTTCCTGTTTAAGAAACAGATTTGATCTCATCATGTGAAAAGAAGGTTAAATGTCCAAACCCACTGACAAGAGCAGCTCCGACCTATATCTGTACTGGATCAGTACTAGGAGACCTGTAAACACATCTGTCTATGAGCTTCCCCTTGATAAGACTGTTACTGCTACTGAAACACACGCAGCTTATATCCATTCCCTATCAGACAGTTAGTGTGTGTGTGTGTGTGTGTGTGTGTGTGTGTGTGTGTGTGTGTGTGTGTGTGTGTGTGTGTGTGTGTGTGTGTGTGTGTGTGTGTGTGTGTGTGTGTGTGTGTTTCTCAGTGGTAATTTATAATCTCTCGTTAACCTCCCCAGTTGTCAAGATGCTGACAACAGTTTTGAGTGCTGAGTGCAAACACACACACACACACACACACACACACACACACACACACACACACACACAGCACCACCTTTGAGCAGTCAAGGTGGGGGGTGGATGACGAGATATGTGTGTGCATATTGTAGAGCAAGATGTAATGGAATTGCGAGTTGATGAATGAGCACTTGGTTGCACATACTTCATGTCAGCCTGGCCAACACACATTCATAACTAAACACACGCACACACACACACACACACACACACACACACACACACACACACACACACACCTGCGCACAAACTCACCCACAGCTCTCAGATGACCAGATAAGTGAGCAGCGCTGCACCAAAGCACATTCATAATAGATAAGACAGAATGGAAGGAGGAGGGGGGCGCGGGGGGGAGCAGTGGAGTTGGGGGTATAGGGGGGGAGAGAAGGCAGGTAGCAGGGTAGGTCGGAAGCCTTTAAGAGCAGGAGTGAAGGTAAAAAGTGAGTGATGGAGGTATGGGAGCAGAGCTAAAGGATGGAGAGTCATCCCCCCTCCCCCAGCCCTCCCCTCTCACTTCTGGGATGAGGGAGTACGCCGCTGCCTCTTTTCACTAACACCGTCTCCCCTCCTCTCTTTCCCTTCCTTTTCTCGCTCAGGTGACCCAGCAGATGTCAGGTATGGCTATGAGCGGTGGAGGGCAGACATCAGGCACTTTCGGCCAGTCAGGCGCCCCTGCAGCCGGTTGGCCCACGGCTCCACCGACAGCTTCTGGCCAGACCCTCAGCACTCAGCTGTGGAAGTAAGGAGGAAGGGGTCCACAGGTTGAGCGGGGGGAAAACAAAGGGCAGTCACATGGCAAAAAAACAGCCAAATATGCCCCATACCCATCCATCCCCTAACAGCTCTGATTTAAAAAAAAAAAAAAAAAAAAACGCACAGCGGGGGCAGTTTGATTGCCATAAATTCCCCCGCCAGACCCTACACTCCTTCACCTTCGTTACTTAAAAAAGCCGAGATGACATCACACTAGATGAAGTGGAAAAAAAAAGACTGGCAGCTGTTGTGTCCTGTCTTTATTGAATTCTCCTCTTTTTTTTTCATTTCTTTTTCTTGTTGATGTCTGAAGAAAGAGATGAAAACAGCATAACAAAAAAGAAAGCTGCTGGACCAATAACTCCAAGTCCTATTATAGTAATATTATGTCATCACCAAAATGGATAGTTTGTGAATAGTCTCTCAATACGTACAGTAGATATGGCTATCTTGTGGTTGGTTTATGCTAGCCTGTCCTCACCCCTCTCTCTGCTGTGTAAATTGTAACCCTCCCCCTCCTCTCCTTCTCCCTCCCCCTCTCTGTAGGGGGAACAGAGCTTTGTAGCAGATAATTGTCTGAGCAGTACTGTATCTATATGAATATGATGTGAAACCCCCACTTTTTCAGAGCCATAGGAGAGACGATGATGCTTTGACTCTTTATTCATCACATGGCACTCTGTGGGGGGAAATGATCTGGAGATGGGGTTCTCCCTTTACTTAAAAGCATCCTGTGAGGTTCAGCATTGCTCAATACCTTAGGGTTTGACTGACATGGGTTTAAAGCTGCTTATACAGTTGATATTATTTTGCATTGCACTGATTCACTGAGTCATTGTCACAATTTGAAATGTCACAAAGAATTCTAAAACATTCTGAGTATTAAGTCAACAGTGTCTCTTTACAATCACTTCAGGTTCTTTCATACATCAGCTATGATCAGCTCCACAGTAAAAATCATTGACACCAGCAGTTCCTAACCCTAGGGCTGGGTCACAAGATACTGTACACCTGAGGGGCTGCAAGATCTTTGAAAAAAGGAAATGAGAAAAAAATGACATTTCTTGTTTTTCCTTCAATTATTTCCTAATCATTGCCTCCTAAAACTCTAAAAACTATTCAGCTTCAACAATCTTTAGAGAAGGGAACATAACTCTTTTAACTTTTCCCAACTCATAGACATATCCACACTGTGACAAGGGTTCAAAAGTAGGGTCAAATATATATATCTTTTTAATTTCACCACATCATCAGAATCATTGTTTCTTCCACAAACGCAAAAAAGACTAAAACACTGAAACATCTATATTTGAGGACTTGCATGTGCAAAACAGTTGAGCCAAAATATACTAAATAACTGCACTACCTACAGAACTGCCATTGTTTGGAAAGACCTTTGTTCACTTTCTTACTGAGAGTCGGAAGATCGATACCACTCTCATTTCTGTCTGCTAGGTAACTAATTGGAGCCAAAAAGTGATTAGCCTAGCTTAGCATACAGAGTGGAAACGGGGTAACAGCCAGCCTAGCTCTCTTCAAAGTTTAAAAACATGCTTACCAGCACCTCTTAAGCTGACTATTTCACACAATTTCTTGCTTGTACAATCAAACATCTGTACACAAAGACATTCTGGACAGTACCTGATTAACTGTTTCCCCCTGCTTGCAGTCTTTTTTGCCAAGCTAAGTTAACCGCCTCCTGACTCTAGCTCAATACTTAACACACAGACATGAGAGCGGTATTGATCTTTTCATCTTGCTCTGCAAGAAAACTAATAAGCATATATCCCAAAATGTCATGAGCATACACATTCAGTTCAGTAATCAGTTTCAGCTCAGACTTAGCAGAAAGTAAAAGTCAACTCACTAATTTATCCACTTTCACTCTTTGCTTTTCTTGACATTAGCCTCATATCACTCCACTCCCATAGCTTCAAAAGCACAGATCAGTGTTTAGAGCTCTTTTTCGTACTAACCCTTTTATAAATGCGACTGCTATATTCAGTACAGGATAACTAGCGCTAGCTAGCCCCCCAAAGGTCACAGCAGTCCTGTAAACTGCAGTAATCACATCACAATTTCAAGGACTGTCATAACTCAAGACAGCTAATGCAGCCAGCTATCTGTCATGCTGTCATTATGAATTTGTAATAACTCAGTTTTCTCGATATGGATATTTAAGACATACATATATATGTATATATATATATATATATATGTGTGTGTGTGTGTGTGTGTATGTGTATGTGTATACGTATATTTACACATATGTATATGGCCAGTTACCCAGTATCAGTACTTTTATCAGTAGATGAATATAACCAACCCTGGTTTTCAAACTGCTAGCTGCTTAAAAACAACCCAAAGCTCCCCTGGCTGTCTTTGGTAGTCCTGCTGTGATGTTCTGAAGTGTTTTAAAAGCAAACGATCTGGGTTCAGCGGACACCGGCTCTGACTCAGTTAAGACAGTTCCTTGTTGCTGAAATGAGCCGTTTCCCCCAGCACTCCCTGAGGCAAATTAAAGCACTGCTGGAATCACAGCGGTTTCTCTTTTCTACACTCTAAATAGCAGAGCAGGTACTGTATCTCTCACTGTGTTGTGGTTTTGCCTCTCAGATCATTGTCGGGGAACAGCAGAGATAAGTGAACTAACATTTCACTTCCAACTACAGGGTAGGAAATCCATTGAACTTTTTTTTTATTCTTGTCAAAACTGGACCAGTGTGATACCCCAAATTTTTCTCCTTCCATATATGATGCTATCACCGTATGTTCTGCCATCCGCCATCTTTATTATGGTGTTTTGTTGTGTGCAGTACAAGAGAAGCACAGTTAGTCATGAGCAAATAAACCTGGACGACCAATCAGAGGGCTAGACTGGCAGGACGAGGACAATGAGGAGGAACCGGACTGGACAGTGCTGCAGAAAAAGGGACCTGTATGAAAACTCTGGATGGGTCCCATCTTCACTGTCCAGTCCTTGTTTATTGGGAGTAAGAACACAGGAGCAAGAGAAGAAATAAAGAAAACAAACATATGCACACAAAGCTACGATCACACTGCCGAGCGCCAATGCAGAGATTCATGTCTGTATAAAAAGGGTCCCTCTGCCATGCAATAACTGTAGCACTCTGTTACACACATGGTTAGTGTGAACAACACACAGACATACTCATAAATCAATTCCTCCAGGTTTATTTCCAATATGTTTACATTTTCTGGTGCCTAATACAGAAAAAAAAAAGTGGCTTCCTTGCATTAAAAAAAATAAACAACAAGAATTTTTTTCTGTGTTCATCTTTGTCCAATGACTCTTTTAACTGTAAAAGTACCGTTTTATCTTCTCGGAATTTTGTTTGCTCCTTTTTTGCTCTTCCAGGTTTTATAGGAGGGTCATTTGGAATAAAGGCTGTTGAATCCTGGATTTAATCCTGTTTTTATTTCCTGTGTACATCAAACACCAACACATGTTCAGTCCCGTCGAAACTTCAGTGTTAAGGCAATACTGTTGTTAAAATACACTGAAGAAAACGGTTCTTTATACACTTGAGCTGTGAAATCTGCAGCCTATCTGATGTGCTGTTTATATCCCATCTGTTCAACCCATTCCTTTTTATTCCTCTGCTGGCAGGTGCATTTTCTTGTAGGCAAGTTTTCTTTGTTGTCAGCCCACAGACTCTACATTATTGATGGCAGTTTGTCAGGAGAGATGTTGCTTGTAACTTCACATGTGCCATTTCCAATCCTGATCACATACCTCACATACATACAGGATGAGAGGATGACAAAGGTTACTCCAGTTCAATGCATATAATGAGTTCAGGGTGATTTAAAGGAAAATTACATAGCATTTAGGCATCAAAAAATTTTGACTACATTAACTTTGAGACGTCAGTGTAATTAATGTCAACAGAGAAGACCAGAGCTGGGAAATGATGCTGTGTCTGTTGGCATCTGATTCGTGTTTTACAGGTATGTGCCACCATGAAGACATGAAGAAGGTTCTAGAACAAATGGAGCTAAACATTTGGCAAGTGAAAAATGGAGTGAAAAGCTGATTTTAAAAATTCCCTTTCAAAATTTTAATTTGCTCAGAGGGAGAGGTGTGGAGGGTTTTGCGAATTCTGCTTTGAAACAAATAGAAAAATACTTTTGAAAAGACATTTACTTTCCTTCATCCGAAGTGAGATGAGAAAAACAATGACAATTTTGCGTACGTCAGAAACAGAGCTGGAATCAATTTAGCAGGGGAAAACAGCTAGCTTGGCTCTCGGAAGTTAAAAAACACCTCTGAAGCTAATAACCACATTGTACCTAGTATGTTCGAGATATTAACCAATTGTAATATAAAATCAGTTTTAGAGGTGTTGATAAACATGTTTTTGAACTTTAGAGCAGTCTGGACTATCTGTTTCCCCCTGCTTCCAGTCTTTTGGAAGCAGGGGGAAACAGAAAAAACAAATATATGTCCCAAAATGAAAAAAAAAACCAAATATATCTCCCAAAATGAAAAAAACAAAACAAATATATGTCCCAAAATGAAAAAAACAAAATATATATATATGTCCCAAAATGAAAAAAACAAATATATGTCCCAAATTGAAAAAAAACCCCAAATATATATTTTCCAAAATGAAAAAAAAAACAAATATAATTCCCAAAATGAAAAAAAAACCCAAATATATATATATGTCCCATAATGAAAAACAAAAACAAATATATGTCCCAAAATGTTAGAAATCCCTTTAACTTGGAGCAACACCAGTGTTACAATACCACCGTCATAAAATATATGCTGGACCAAAACCCTATTATATCACAGCAACACAATTAATTTGAAAATGATGTATTAATGATTCACATGGCTTTTTTTTTTTTTTTCATTTCTACTTCGATTTGGGTTTTTTTTTAAATCAGCAAGCTATGGATAGAAAAAATGAACAGTCCACGTCATCCTAGTTTGTAAAATATAACGTATTCAGTGGCGTCCAGTTCTCACAAAACATGTTTGACAGACAGCCAGAAGTCTTGATTCATGCAGCTCCTCAGAGTTTGTCTGTCATGAACAGATTGTATTAACACGATAAGGAGGAAAGCAGGGTGCTGTCTTTGGTCCCAGCCAAGAGATAATGGGCAGCCACAATCAGCTTCTGCTCAGCTCTCGCTCTCACACCTCAATGACCATAGTGTCCTTTCGAGGTTTTGGCTCATTCATAAGGATTGGCTTCTCTGTGCGAGTGTGCCAAACCAGCACCTGAAAAAGACAGGAAAAAGAATGACAAAATCTGCTGACAGTGGAAAAGCTAATCACCAAAAAAAATGAGAAGGAAATGCTGTTATGCCTGGATAAAAACAGCACAGATGCAGGTGGATGGCAGAGCTTCACTGATACCATGTAAGACCTAAGACTTAAGGTGGGATTTTTTTGTATTAAGCTGCTGATACCTGATATTTTGTGGCCAAGAATTTTTTTGTGTGTGTCACCGTAGAAAAACATCTGGAGAAGCTTTTAGAAACTCATGGCACTCTGAAAGTGAGACTGAAAACAGTTGGATAATGGAAAATTCTTCTTAATTACAACTTGCGTCAAATTATTATTATTATTTTTTAATAGTACTGGCCGTCTGTCCTTCCAGTAATGATGAGATTGTGCTCAAACAATCTAGTTAAAGGTACCCAGTGCAGGTTTCTGAACACTAGTAGGACTGTGGAGCAATGTTTTTTAGGTACACATCCCCATCTTGTTTGTATCTAATCTCACATGCCATCCCACAGTCCTGCACATGGTTTCACACTATTCAGTTGACTGACAGTTGGTGCTGGAAACATGTCGAGAAACCTATCGATTAGCTAGCAAATGGCAAGGAAGACTGCTAGCTAGAGAACATGGATGTAAACAAAATATTTATGTTTTTTCAAAACTGGGCTTTGCGAATGTTTTATAGAGAAGGAAATGGTTTGAACTCATATGCTAGAACTCGAGACATAATACATTTTGGTGAAAGAGAGTGAATATAAACACAACTCCATGGGCTACCTTTATTGCTGAGGCCATTGTCCAATGGTGAAAAGGACACACGCAGTCAAATGATTAGACAATTTTAAACAAGCCCCCAGATTAGCCAAATTTATTTCAATGAGAAAACACAGAGTAAAATTATCACCCAAAATGTCCCCCACAGTTTACAGACTGACTTCCTGGTTCCGCTTTGACCTACTGTGCTTGCCATCAGCGAGCACAAAGAGTTTACCTGTACTATGAGGGATTCTAACCAAGACCCTGGGGGCCTTGGCTTTCTAAATAAAGTGGTTTTTGATACTCTCTAAACTGTTCACTTCCTTACAACACGTCTGATCTGACTGCTTGTGTTTCTTGCCTCGTTGGACCACTGGTTACCAGTAGGGGTCTTCACAGAGACAAAGTTTTGGACCCAAAACAGACCAACTGGAGACCGTCTTTAAAATGATTTTCAAAACAAAAGGGATCTGACAGAGACACAGTGACCTGATCCAAACTGACCAGAAAGTAATCAGATCCAACCCCAAAAACGTGGCCGACATTAACTAGTCCAATTACAGAGAACAGCACCACCATGATGATGCGGCACCAGTTAGAGAGCAAAGAGAAGAAATATATGTAATTCTACCTGCACTTCACAGATCTCACTCAAACGACTCCGTTCAGCTTCATCCGGGTATTAGACACACAGATCTGAGACCTGCCACAATAGAGCTGGGCCCTATACAAGTTGAATGATCCTTTAAGGCAAGCCTCAACAACACTGACTGGCCACTGTCTGGTTTTTAATAAAATGTCATTATGCTTGTCTGAAGCTGGTGGGCGATTCTATTTCCCTAATTGGAAACACTTTACTTTTTGAAGTAAGGGCTTCATTCCTTGATGATGCTCTGAAATATCTGCCAAATAAAAGACACTTATATATTCTTTGAAACAGATTGTCATGTGTCCACCTGCTGCTGAATTTGATGCTCCCCAGTCTGCCAGGAGGGATTCCACACACAAGAAACAGCCCGACACCCCCTGAAATGGATCAAATCAAAAGCAGCACGCAACTCATTGCAGCTGTTTGTCCTGTGTTTGCAGCCAATTTCACAGCAATATTTTGGTGAGAAAACACTGCAGTGGATCCAAGACTGATATTTTCCTGGAGAGAGGGACGGCTTTCATTCCTCAGAGATTCAAGTGAGGTTATTTGGAGTAAGAATTATTTATTTTATTTTTTTAGCCCATAGCTAATGAGCCTATAATGCAGGTATGTGATATTTTCGTGTCCAAAGCAACACACAGCAACACAGACTCAGGGCGGCATGATTTATTTCTGGCTGTGAGCACTGCTGATGTTTCTGGGCTTCTTCAGGTGGAACATGTCACTTCCTGCACACTGTTCTGCTAATTGGCCTGCTTTGCATATCTAACGAGGCTAATGTAGCAGCCACTAAAGCATCACTCTAGAGCTGTGGGGAAAATGCTACTGCACATGTGCGTGTCTATGCATGTGTGTGTGCACGCAATAATTATGCAGTCAGAGTACCCCCACAGTTCCCCTGGACTCGCACACCTCTTTCTCTTTCCCCCAGTTCTCTCTATTTTCTTCACTCATCACGTCCACTTTTTCTCTTTGCACTTGTTTTTACCGCTCAGTTGTCTTTCCTGCTCTCGCTTTCTCTTCCTCCCTCAGGCAACTTGGAGACAAAAAGCTTTACCAGGTTAGAGCTTTTTTTCCTTTATAACATGAGGGGAGGGCAGCCTTCTTTCTTCACATCAGTAGGAGAAATTTATAGAGAATCAGTGGAAGGACGACTGGGTAGCAACAGTTTACAGTTTTTCCTTCAAATAACCTGGATCTTAGAGAGCTGCACTTAAATTCCTGTGTAGTTGCAACTTGGGTCTTATGTTTGTAGCTTTGGCCATCATTTCTGTCAGTTACTAAAACGTGCTTACTACTGTATATATGAGATGTTAGAAAAAGCCATGAACAATATATTGTTAGATTTTTTTAATGATCCCTCATTGAACAAGAAAATTGAGCAAAACTACAGCAAGTGCAGTGAGTCAGAGTTGAACCAATTAGTCAGTCTGCAAACTGTGATGGTGATGTTTAGCCGACATCTGACCACTTGTGTTTCTGACCTTTTGAGAAATGTCAAAGATCCGCAAGGGACTTGGCGAGTAGAATCTTATTACCAATGGGAAAAGGACTTGTCATTTTTTTATTCAAAATTCAAACGGCCATTCAAACTTGGGAAAAAGTATTCAACATTTGTAAAATAAGCTATAAATGTTGTTTTTGCTGACCTATGCCAAGTCCTCAGTAAACTGGCCAACTGTTCTCCTTGCTAACACAGGATGGAGGAAACTAGTATGTCATGCTGAACTAACTATCAGGACACCAAGCCATTTTACATCCAACACCACAGATGAGAAAATTAAAACTGAGACTTTTACCTTTTAAAAATGTCACTAAAAGTTGGAAGTCACCTGTTAGGTACTGACACAGAAGCTCCGTGAATGAACAGAACCATGTCACTTCTGCAACTTAGTTTAGCATCAGGCTATGTTGGTTATTTTTGAATAAAACCTAACAAATTATGTGGTAGTTATTATTCGTTCAAACTTGATTTCTGTGAAAAAGTGACAGCGCCTGATAGAAATGATTTCCAAAACTACAAAACTGAGACCCAGTGAAACAAAACCGATCACACCACTAGGTCCATTAGTAGCAGTTGTCGAGCTTTTGATCGTATCACTAAAGCCTCCGCAGCAGATGGTGTTTTCCCAGTTGTTGCGGAATTCTAGATTTTTGTTTTTCTGAGCACTTTACGGTCGCGAAACTGTGCCCGTGGTCAAGTATGAACCTCCAGTCTTGTAACACACCAGAATGATCCCATAATGGGACAGACAGAACAAAATGCCTCAGATTGATTTGTAAATGCGCTCAAGATGCATTGAGGATCAGATCACCCAAATCAGACCTAATAACTGTAACTAATAGTGGTCAGAAATGTATTTAGCCACATTAATAAAATAAAAATTAAGTATTGTAGAAACCTGAGAGCCAATGCAAATGAAAAAGACGGGGGTATAATCTTTCAGTCCATGGCAGCAGACCTCCCTGTGTCCCTTCTCTTTCCTCTGTGTCATTCTGTCTGCCTTCTTTTTTAATCTTGACCTTTAATCAATCCATCTACCTATCCCCTTTTCCCCAATACAGGTTTTACTCTCTCCCCCTCTCTTCCTTATCTCCTTTTCCTCCTGTGCTATCATCTGTCTCCATCTGTTCCTGCCTCCCACCTCCTTTCTTGCCCTGTCACTGCTGTCTGTTGCCATTACTCTCCGGCTCTAACTACATTACAGCTCCTGTCAGTCGTCTCCAGATACTGACCTGGCCATCAGATGAGCATTTATGTCGGGATTCAGGTTCTGTGATCTGATCCTGGATACCTTCCTTAAAACTGGATAGAGCCTGAAGTTAGGGCGTGTCACAGCTGTCGGAGCGGCCATCAATATCACATCCTTTCAATCACGACTGCTTAGACCAGCCAAGCCCGGCCAGAGGTGGTCACGATCATTACTAAAGCTTAAGAACTGATATCTGTCAGGCACAATGGGCAGAGTTCTGTCAAGATTTAGGATTTGTGCAATCAGTGATGATGTCAGTTTAATTAGGTAATGGAGGGAGCTTCTGTTTTTACATTAATAGATCGTGATGATGTGATTACAAGAACATAGTTGCTAGATTGTTGAAAATAACTTGTGAGTAATAATGACAATAATGTTTTATTCCTATCCGATCTGTTTGACATTTCTTATCATATGATTCCAGTTCCAATTTCCGGTTTGCCACAAGCAAATAACTTCTCTGGTTAAATCAGTTCCTGGACTTTCTCAGTTAATGAAATGTCACCCTAGTTCTACAGCGGAAGTTAAAGGGGTTTTCAGGGAGTTGTCAGGCTGTTTAGTTTGACTTTGAAGAAACGTCTGATTTATTCCCTGCAAATAATAAAATCCCTAATAGGTATAAGTCCACTTTAAGGGAATAAAGTATTTCAACATTTTGAGAACTTATTTGCTTTCTTGAGGAAATCAAATACTTCTCTCAAATCTTTCCATTCTATATGAGACTAGAGCCAGGGGACACTAGCCTAGCTTAGCATAAAGACTGGTAGCAGAGGGAAACCGCTAGCCTGGCTCTGTCAAAAGCTCCAAAATTCACCTACCGCCACCTCTAAAGCTCACGGATCAATGTGCTGCATCTCAATTGTTTATGTAACATGAACGTGAATAAGCATATACTTCCCAAAATGTCAAGCTATTCTTTTAAGATTTTTCAGAATATACTGTACTATGCTTTCAACTCCCAATTAAAAGCATTTACTGACTTGTCTGATATTTGTGTGCTTTGCTTAAAGAAAAGAGAGACTGATATTCATCTTTATTAATGAATGCAGCAGTGTGAAAGTTTTTTAGAATGATTAAATGGTTTTTGCAAAATTCTTTTTTTATCCTTGCATCCTAAAGTTTTGACTTGAAGGTGGTGCTATGAAAAAGGTCATATGGTCAACAAAATCATTCAGGATAATCCTCTATCAATCAACAATATCTGTACCAAATTTAAGAGCAATGTGGCCAGTAATCGGTGCCATACATTACTTGGCCAGAACCAGACAAATCGTGACAGAAAAAATGGCCACAAAAAGAAAAACTTGAATCTGCATATTTCTTAGATTGAAATGGAAATGTGTCCATGTTCACTGATAATGATGGTGGGATGGATACGCTGGTCACTGCTGATTGGTTAGGACATGAACCTGATGTCACACTAGATAATGACATGAGATGAAATGACAATACAGTCTGATTATCAGGCTAGGACAGAAAAGCATCACCATCACCAATATCCCCTAAAACAGTGACTAAAAAGCAATTAGAAATTTGAAACAGTTTGAAAATAACAAAGCGAACAAACAACAGAAAGCCCATAAATGAATTCCACTTGCAGACTTGGTTTTTTGTTTGTTTGTTGGTGTTGGGCTGGTGACACAATATAATAGAATAATAATAGAATCCATTTCTCACAAAAAGTCCTTTAAGTCTGCCCCGTGATGGTTGTCATTCTTTTTTTACAAGCAAAAATTCCAGAACTGAAGCTTTATTTAGTCCTAGTAAACCTCAAATACAATCTATAGGATCTATTATGGATTTATATTTTGTATATTTATTCATTTATTCTTATTACTTTTTTACATATTTATTGTTATTAGTATTATCAATATTAATAGATCTTCTGTGTAATAGCGTATTCAATTTATAATATAATTTTTTGCCTGTATCGTTATTTGTTCATTGGAAAGAAGAATAATCGGATTAATGATGTCACTTTCTTTGCAGCCACATCAGTCAGTGATGATGTCATCTTTACTTGTCCAACTCATCACACGATGACATCACGTTTTCTGTCTGTACAGCAACAGGCTGAGCAAACTCCGGTGTGTTATGTTGTCTGAGGTGACTGGTTAAGAGTCAAGATGTCAAATCTCGCTCTTTCTCGTTGTAACTACCTCAATTATGATCAGTGGTGCCATAAGTAACTGCGTAAGAAGGGCTTCACGAATCGCGCCACATCTTCGCACTGCGCAACGCAGGCTCTATGAGTGATGATGTCACATCCCGCTGCTTTTGTAACCGTGACGTGATGAATGGTGATATCACATCCTCTTGTCTGTGCCGTGCTGGGTGATGACTGATGATGTCATGGCCTGCTAATGGCCCGTATTAATATCAGCGGCAGGGCACCTCCATTAGTGTAATGGGGCTGATAATGATGATGATAGTTTCAACACAGAGCCGTCTGCAGTGGCGGCGGCAGCCAGCTGTAAATGATGATCCAGCAGCTCAGGGGGGTCTTTATCCTATTCCCAGTGGGAAACGTTTGCCCATAAGCCACTGGGGACTTACAGTGCAATGATGTGACCTGTCCATATATGGTGAACCAGTACATTTAGACTTTACACATGTTGATTCCAAGTTGAGTCTCCACAGAAGATGCAAATGCAGTTTGCGGTGCAACGGAAGCAAGTACCAGAATAAATGACGATTCAGTTTGCTCACTCTTCGGGCCTAAATAATTATCACCAAAACCCAAACACCAAAGCCCTGCTGGTGCATCCAGATGCTGCTATGTCTGTCACACTCACAGCACAAATTTACTGGACTGAACTGGCAATTTTGGTGTTGCTTGGGCCTTATCATCAGCTGGGATCTAGCATGAAAAACTGGGCCCTGACAATATTCTGCCCAACACACTCCCTTACCCTTCTTTATAAAGTACAAATAACTAATTCAGTGACTTAACACATGCATCTGTGGTGGTTATTATGGTAATGGACGTTTTAAGCAAAACATACATTTAAGCAAATATTACAGAATACATTACTGTGATAATGTATGTGCTGAAATCTCACACATGTTGTACAACTGCTGTGTGACACTATGACTATGGGGTTGAGCTTGGAGAAAGAACAGTGTTCCCTTCATGTAATGTCAAAAGCAAAAGTAGAATAAGCCATGCCTCTTTTTTGGCCTGTAGTTGAAATTAGCCTCTTAATATTGTATATCGCAAGCAATACTGTATAATACTTGTAATATAATACATAAAATGAACTGCTTACTGTAAAAATGGTAAATTTCCTTTCAGCGTAAACTCCTGCAAAGGATTGCTTGATATAACTTGGGCACCTGATTAACTCAGATGTGCAGCTGATCCACTTTCTGTTGCAGGTTCTGAAGCTGAGGGCAATGCTGCCTCATTTATCAGAATGTCAGCTAGCTACCTTCAATTGCCTGACTTCCCTTTTCTCAGACAGCCATGATTGTCTGGAAGATCCCAGCATCAACATCAGCGAAATTCTCAAAAACTGTTTTTGTCGGAGGGCAGAGGGTACCTGAGAGGCTCCCCTGCTGGCACAAAAATAGTCTCGCAACAATAAAAATCTACTTATGATACTTTACCTTTAAAATGGCAGATCAAGACAAACTTTTAATTCAAGGTGTCTTAATGGCTTTGCCAATTTTGGAGCCCTGGGTAGTTCATTCAACTATTCCTCACACTGTGACACCCCCGATCATCAGTGGGCCTCATCTCCTTGGAAGCATAAACGTTCTCATTACATTTAATGGCAAATTCTGCATCCTAAAGTTTTGACTTGAAGGTGGTGCTATGAAAAAGGTCATATGGTCAACAAAATCATTCAGGATAATCCTCTATCAATCAACAATACCTGTACCAAATTTAAGAGCAATGTGGCCAGTAATGGGTGCCATACATTACTTGGCCAGAACCAGAAAAATCGTGACAGAAAAAATGGCCACAAAAAGAAAAACTTGAATCTGCATATTTCTTAGATTGAAATGGAAATGTGTCCATGTCCACTGATAATGATGGTGGGATGGATACGCTGGTCACTGCTGATTGGTTAGGACATGAACCTGATGTCACACTAGATAATGACATGAGATGAAATGACAATACAGTCTGATTATCAGGCTAGGACAGAAAAGCATCACCATCACCAATATCCCCTAAAACAGTGACTAAAAAGCAATTAGAAATTTGAAACAGTTTGAAAATAACAAAACGAACAAACAACAGAAAGCCCATAAATGAATTCCACTTGCAGACTTGGTTTTTGTTTGGAACAACTGGGCTGGTGACACAATCAGCTCACGCATTCCTTGTAAAGTAAAAACCTAATAGAATCCATTTCTCACAAAAAGTCCTTTAAGTCTGCCCCGTGATGGTTGTCAAGAGGATGAGTGGCTTCATAAAACCAAGTGCCAACAGGGACTGTGGTAATTTGAGATGAGCTGTATCGATCTAAACTGTCTAAGAACAAAACTAGAATTGATAGCGCTATAACGCCATTTCTATCCAATTCAAGCTGTGTGTGTCTAAGTTTGGACCATGCCACCGGCTTGCATGACTCATGCTGTCGATAGTGGGGAGAGATGCCCCATGTTTAGCTACTGTTGTGACAGTGGCCACTATTATGACTGTAGTTTAATATCTACCCCAGACACACAAACAAACAGCCGAATGCCAGATTAAGATTGATAAATTGGGTTTTTATTAATCCCCAGTGTATGTCATTCAGCTCCAATATGCAGGTCAGTGCAGTGTGATAATATACTTATTATCTAACCAATCGATTGCGTCCTGCACATTCAAGCAACAATGACTGTGAGAAGTGAAAAAGACAAAAATTACTTCCATTTTATAGGGAAAACAAACCACATATTGCCTTTGTGTGACCAGTGACCCTTACAACACAAGCATGAGGGCAGGGGATTGCACAGAAGTTAGAAGTGTAAAGCAAAGCTACTATCTGTGTTTGCATCGGTTTTTTTCACAAAAATATCTGTATTTGGATTTCTGATGAGGTTTAAAATGAAAGTTGTTAGAAATCGTCTAGACTGCTTCATTGTCAGTTCAAATTCCTTTTCTGCTGCCGTTTATACTCCTCGTATGTTTAGCTGCTCACAAAATATGCAATCTGGCAGAGCTGTGACAGGGGTGGTGGAGTATCAGTGGTACCAGTGGCTGGGGTGTGTCTAAATTGGGCCAGGAGGTTCGAATGAGTGTAAAGCTATTGCCAAAAAATGGGCCATTGCTCATTGGACAATATTAATTAATTATTATTATTATTTTTTAAATTAAGGTCTTGCCTGCAGGGGTCCAGGTGAAAATGAAGGTCATCTTTGTGTAGAAAAAGGAAAGGAAAGCTAATGATTAAAAATCCGAAAAGCTCTCTTGGCTGTTATGCATGCAAATTGAAGACTGTCTCTAAGTTCAGTTCAAAAGTCTCCCGTCTACTTTCAAGCCGCACATAATGCCGAGCTTCACAACCGGGTAAAAATAACACCTGTGCGGCATCAGTCAAGCTGCAACCTGCACTGTACAACTAACCTGGTTAAAAATGATAACAATCCGGGTATTGAACTCAAAGGCACCTAAGGCATAGGTTTGGTGTTGCGGGACGTACTTTGTCGTTCGACCAAAACGCACGTTTGTGTGAGCGCACATTTACACACACATATTGTACGTGCACACACAAGGACAATCTGCAGAACAGTTGCTTTTTGCAGTATGACTCTACTTATATAATTTGCCCAAAACAGGACTTGTATTGTGTGTATTTTTTTTTACATTTAAAGACATTCACATTTTATTTTGTTGATGTTATGTGTTCATATCAGAATAATGCATTTTTTTAATATGCCTAATAGAAATGATAACTCTGCATTATAAAGCATGAATGGTAAATGTCCTTGACTTGTGCATGAAGCCACAAGTAGCAAATGAAGTCCTTGACCAGCATTTCTACACAGTCAAAAGGACTTTCATTGACTATTCATTCGTTGCCACGGTAACAGCACTGCCAGGCCACCTACCTTAGTGCAATTGTCGGCCTTGGGCTCCAACTCGGTGAGCTTGACAATCTGATTGAGGAAGTCGGACTCCTGCATCCCGGGCTGGGCGCCAAGCCGCTTGAACAGCACCTTCGGTTTCGCCAGAATCACCTGGAGGTTCACCGCAAAACCTGAGGAAGAGACACGGAGGAAGACGAGGAAGTGGTAGAACAAAGACAGAGAAAGGGTGACAAGGTTAGCCAAAATTATGAGTCTATTATAATCACAGCAGAAAATGATGGTGTATCTAATGACTATAATATTGCTGATATGAAATTCATTTGCCACACAGGGGTCTGCCATTTTCCTGTGATAATTGTACTATAGATGAGAATGGAAAGCGTGAGAAAGTCAGGCGGAAGTTCACGATTGCAGTGTAGCAAAAGTGGGGATTAATGGTCGGCCTGCAACCAGATTGAATCAATCTGAATAGAAAGTTCGGTAACCGGGGAAAAAAATGGCTATCTGACACTACATAATTACGTCGAAAGCAAAAGATACCGTCTTACAACCACACATATTCTTGAGGGTTGAAAAGTAATTCTGATTATGAGACAGGTGATACAAACATTTTCCATAACTTCTATGGTTGCAATTAATGACTCAAATGATCTACAAGCTCACTTTATATAGTTGAGATGCAAAGCAAAGGCAACAAACTAAAAACAAAAGCTAAAGCTACTTAACCTCGTATCCATCAACATGTGTGTGGAGAGCACGTCATTCACACATCGGATGTGTTGTATGACCCCAAGGCAAGAGGTCTGGAGGTGACACACGATGAGTCCCTTTTACATCTCTTTGCCTCCACCTCTAGCTCATCCTTTGCCAACAGAACAAACTACTCAGAGATGGAGCTGTGGCTAAAGCTGGAGAAACGCTCAATAATTTCATCCAACATTTCAGCCTGGACCAAGGTGGTGGACCGACTGACCAACTAACCAACACTGCATGGAGCTATATTGCTACTGTGGCAGCACACATAACACAGAGACCAGTCTAAGGTGTTGTAAAATACATTTCTTCTCAGAGGAAAACTTCTACTGTAGTGACAGTGGTGAGCTTATAAGCAAGCTGTGATGTCCTAAATTGAACATTCCTCTTTCTGTTGACAAATGTTAGCTGGACTTTTACAAAGGGTATGTATGAGTTCTTCGTCTCTGTGTGATTTCCCTTTAAGACCCCACACTGCAGCTTCAGGACACCCCCATTGGGCTGAAAACAAATCCCATCAGCACCTTCTCCCCCTCATTCTGCCTGCTGAGTAACTCTCTCAGCCTTCCTGCTGAGTCAGCGGACAGAAATAGGAATAGAGGAAGAGGTAGAGACCTACATTCACATAAATTTAAGTGGAAGTTAATTATGTGGGCGACCAAGTTTGGAACATTATAACACTTTAATGTCCTTTTTAAAATTCTTACAAGTTCCAACATTATGAATACATACTCATCTAAAATAGTTTGTATTCATATTTTTAATATCAGTCAATCGAATAAATAAAACATAAGAGAACCAGTTTTTATTACAGTAGGTGATGTGTCTTAACATTGATCCAACATTTTTTCTCTGCATTTCCTTGCTCGACTGTAACTTTTGTTAGTGGCTGGTAAGGTCTCAGATGTTGGAGCTTCACACTAACACCTGAATGCACCAAACCAGCAGCCTTTTAAAATGATCTATGCTTTTACTTTTCCCCAGTATTATGTAAATTGATCAAGAAAATCTAAGTTACTCGGTGATCTTATCTCAATTACATGTCAAGTCTCTGCTAGTTAATATATACACAACCTGAAATCAGTGGCTGCCTGAGAGGTGGGAAAAACACATTGAAAAAACTCCACTCTAAGCTGTAACTTAAAATGTACGTATTTGTCGCTAATGGGCTAAAACATTGGTAAAGTCCTTAAATCCCCAATCGAAGCAGTTAAAATGAAGAGTATGTGTAGTTGTTTTAAGAAGAATAGCTAGTTCTCTGAGGGATGCTGAAGTTTTTTAGTTTTGAGCATGACAGGAGGATATTCTCAGTAATTGCTGTCCTCCTCTACCCTCAAGGTCTCGCCATAATTAATGAATATTTATTTATGCAAACTGTTTGTAGGTGGCACGCCTTGGCAATCAGTGCATTAGTGTGGGACTTCACCCCAGTAATTCACCATCCTTGCCTCCTCTCTTTTCCCTCTCCCCCTGACTGAACGGCATTTTCTAGGCTGCAGCCCTCCTGGCGTACTAACGCAGGGCCGGCAGACAGCAGTCCTCTGAGTAATGTGGGTGCCAGCGTGGGTCACACACAGAGAGAGAAACTGTAGACACGCAAATGGATTCGGCTTATCGCTCTTCTATAGGTTTAAGTTTGCCGGATTTCAGGCCAGGTCAGCTGTCGCAAACATTATATATTTCAATTTGACAATTTTCAATGGCATTTTAAGGTAAAAAAAAAAAAGAAAAAAAAGCCTCCGAGACATTAAAACATTAAGAGTTTACTCAAAGACTATAAGATAGCGTTTACCACCGCATACTGACTTATACCTACACAAAACCCTGATATAATACCTATACAGCTGTTAGGTTACACTGCTATCAGGTGTATTACTGCTCTGTGTGCATCCCTGCAGGCTAATCACAGAGATAAATGCAGCTCAGGTGGAGCAGATAGATATGAGAGCAATTACAAGATAGACATCTCCTACACTGCAGCCATCCTCTGTGTTATGGAGATCACAGCTTCTCTGAGCCATGTTTGCCCAAGAGGCTATTGTCCGGACTCTGCACTAACTTTCTCTCTATTGAGTACTACAGTACCCTTTTTGGAGAGCAAATATTTCCCTGTGGTTCATCATTACGTCGGCCCTTAACATGCAGTAAAGTTAGCAACAAGTGAAAGTGAATGTTTTACAGCTGTCTTGATCTGCATGCCAAGAATTTTGGCATGCAGATCAAGACAGGTGTGGGCTTATTGTGTGAGCTTATTGCCTGTTTATTGCGTGTTTCCAGGGGCCCATAACAATTTCAGGAACTCAGGAAATTTACTTACAAGAGGAGGAACCAGAGTCTAAACTTAGTTCCTCAGCCATACTTCCTGGTGGCAAAAATGTCCGTGCCCTGTGGTAGTACTGGCTGAATCCAAATGTCTGGTCCTTATTGCACTTGCAGACTTGCTGACTTAAAGGATAGATTCACAGTTTGTCTGTCTTCAAACAACAGTCAGGTACCAATATGAACAATTCAACAGTGTGCAAAATGTAGGTTTATCTGCAGATTATATGAGAATTCACCAGTTTCAGATAGTGAAATCAAGTGGATAACTTCCAAAGTTGCACTGTCTTTGATACTATACTTCCTCTTTGGGTTTCCCTAGATGGTGTTTCCATGGTGAGCTGCAGTGGGGGGGGGGGCAACAAAACGAGGGAGTAACTTTGGAAGATATCCCCACTTCATTTGATTAACTCAGGCTTTTAATGGCCAATTTGGAGGAGTACAGAGGCCAGTACAGGAGGAGCAAGTAAAACAAAACAAACCTGTTTTAATGTTCATATGGACACCTGACTATTTTTTTAAGACAGACTTGAATAATTGTGAATCTATACTTTAACAGTTGCAGTTCCACAATCATTCAAAGGCTGTTTTTGTCTATCCACAGTGTGAGGATCCACAGTTGAGGGGTTAATGTCACCACAGTGTTTTTCGCAGCTCATGCACTAACAGGAAAATTTTACTGCATATTCTGACCAAATCTGTTATTGCTACTTTGTAGAGGTTGCCAGTATCAATATTGTTAATATTGATACTGGTGGTTATTGTTAAGAACCATCCAGAACAAGAGTAGGTTCAACTTTACTACTTTCAATAGAAAACAGCCAAAGTCTGCTCTAGAAATCGTTAAATGCCGCCAGATGACTTAATACGCTCATTAGTGTATTCATGACATCATTGTGTTGTATTTGCATTCTTCCTAGTGTCCACCGGTTTCAGCCCCTTTATCTGTCCGCTTCTCTCCTACTCTCTCTGCTCACATATACGGTATTTCAATACAGCTGAATTCCCGAAATAGCCAATTTAAATAGTCCCATTTAAAAGAGTCCTTCAACAATTTAGCATTGTATTCCCATAACACTGTCAGACTCAAACTGGACACCAGCTAATGTAGCCTCGAGTCTCTAGCCTCAAGCAGAGATGATGAGCGGGCTAAAGAGGTCTGGTAAACTCAACTCTTGCTAACTCCACACCCCCAGATTTTTTTTATTTTCAAACTTGCAGTCTTCATCTTCACTTGAGGACATTTTTCAGACTTCATGCAAAATAATTTATACATTTTTTTTTTCACATATGCAGTAGTAATCTCCAACACCTGGGAACAGAGCTTGAAACTTTCCCACTGATCAGCACTTTGATCCATGGCAATGTATGTCAGAACATTATTTCCAAAAGTTATTGCTACTATTTCAAAAAGGTTTCCTGTTTTTTGGGTTAGGCCAGAATTTCTAGTCATCATGAATATATAAATAATAATGGGTCAATTATCATGAAATTTAATGTACACATGGGAAATTACCCATATATGTTCTGAGCTAAAGGAAGAAAAAGAGAGGAGATAAATCCTTTTAATTTGAATGAACCTGCAACACCCAGAAAAATGTTAAATGTCAGAGAAGCGTTGAATTAGAATACTATTTAACTTTAGATTACAGCTATCAAAAATCTCTATTAAACATAGAACAATAAATAGAAAACAGATGTGGTAGAAAAGAGGCTAAAAGAAGAATAAATATGTAAGAAAACAATGGTTGGCACAGCCTCTTGTGCTTCATTGATTTACCTTATTCTAGTGTGACTTGAAGTTGTGGTAACCTGAGGGAATCCATGTGATCACATTGTTGTCCACTAGGTTTACATGCAAACAAGCAGCCAATTTTTATTTATTTTTTTGCTTTCTTTATTCATTCTTTGTCCACTCTCTCTGCTCCTGCCCATGGCCCATGGCTTTTATGAAATACAAAAGCGTTTACCTCCAGGGCAAAAACAGGTACAAGCACAATCTGGAACCACAACTCTGTGGCATCAGAATCATAAGCCAAATCATGAAAATAACATAGCAACGATACCACTTAGATTGCCTTCAGGGAACTTGTGTATCTGCTCTTCCTAACACAGATGGTGCTAATTTAATCGCGCTATGCAACGATGAGAGCAAAGTGGAAGGTCAGTGGCCCATGGACTGCGAGGGTTTTTCCAGGCACACCCGCTATTATGGTTCATATGAATGCAGCAGTGCAAAGCCCCGAAGGGCTGGGTGAGGTGGAATGTGAATTGGAGGGTGTGGTGATTAATAAACACCTTCTCAGTAGGTTTCGTCACTATATCATTGCTCGGAAACACCTGTGCCAATCAAAGTGACAGCAACAGCTCAATAAATGGAAAAAGGCTGAGTTATACAACCTGAACACACAGCACCTCAAATCTGCTGTCAGAGACAGATTAGCTGCTGTAATAATGACAGACAAAAATAATAATAAAAAAAATGTGGATGAGGCAGTTATTAAGGCATCAGTCTGAAAACATTTCTGTTTTAATTCTACTCTTACATGATAACTTGTTACATTGTATCTTGTGACACAGCACTATTTACACAATTTTCCATTTTCAAGAATAAAACATGACATGCAACATTAGTTTAAAAAGGAAAGGAGGCAGTGATTGATGGGATTGATAAACCACCGTATTCCGATATGTACTGCAGAAACAGACAGAATAGCAAGTTGTGGCGTGTGTGGTGTCATTTACACGTAGGCTGCAGATTTATCAGCATATCTGTCCTGCTGCCTTCAGATGGCTGCAGGGATTTAATGAACTGAAGAGAAGCCTTTTATACAATATACATTCCTGCTTTATCCTACTTTATCCACATTAATCGTTAACTACCTCTTTGTCGTCCTACAGCCTATGAGCAAAATAAAATAAAATGAGGGCAGCACAGGTTATTACAGTTTAGATACAGATGTCTGTGGTTCTTGTTCTTGTTACAAAAATTTGAGTTTCAACGTTGAGTCTTGAACCTGGAAACAGGAGTTGGACAAAAACTGCCTTTTGTGATATACTGTATGACCCCCTGTTATCACCTGACCGTAGTTCCACACTTAGTTCACATAGAAACAACTGAACCTTCTCCATGAAAACTGACCAAACTCCATCTGCTGAGTAAGGCCATAAGATGTGAATTTAAGCTCCGGAGGAAATGTAGTAAGAACATCTTGAGTGAGGACGTACTTGTCAGAGGTCCATATCAACATTTGTTGCTCATTCTAAATTTCTTCCAGAACAACACACGAGATGAGCCAAACCACCAAAATAAATGCATATTATTGTTACAATAAACAGCCAAAACTTCACTGAAATTTACAATTGTGTCCAAGGACTTGTGATCTGCAACAGTTAGCCTCTTGCTGTTCGATTTATATTTTCCCAAAAATTTTCTCATATGTTATTCAGCTGTTTCTGTTCAGTTCAGCTCTTACTACAATACTCCAGTGCAGAAGGAAGGGTCTCGGCTTTCTTTTTAACTGCTCCTTCACATTGTCTCTATCCTCCTCTCTGCTCCTCTCATCTCAACCATCTCAGGAGCTGGGTATAAACGACCAGGTTACAAGGGGGTTAAACACTTTCATGGCCCCATCTCAGGGAACACTCCCAAGGCACAAGTACCACTTCAACAAAGGTAAAACCGTCTTTGTGTTAGTGTGTCTGTATCTGCATGCACCTTGTATTTTTGTGTTTGCTTTGTGTACAAATACATTGAGTTGCGCTGCTTTGCAAAGATCTGTCTAATGTGCTTTTGGAAAGTTGCATGTGTGTAAACGTGTGTCCGTCCTGAAATCTTGTCTTCTCATATCAATTCATGTATAGGCAGATGAGTGCTTGCATGTGTTTCCAATAGATGCTTGATGTAATTGTGTGTGTGTGTGTGTGTGTGTGTGTGTGTATGTGTGGGGGGGGGTGTTTGCACATGTGCATAATTACAGACACACACAGTGAGGTGAATAGTACTCTATACCATCATAGCCCAGGCTCCTTTGTGTCTGGCTAAATGAGACAGAGCAGTAGATGGGAGGCTTTAGTGGTCTGCTAACAATACAGCGCTGTATAACACAATACTATTGGGACACACACTAGCACTCACTCAGTGCTCTGCACACACCCTATTGTAAATCCTATGAATAATAATTTAAGAATGAATAAAGTTTGGGGCGTTTGCTTGGCGCAGTCATTGTTTTTTTTTGGAGAATATGAAACAAAAAATGCTTCATAATACAGCCATGGTTGTAAATCTTAGATTTGCAAATTGACAGTGTATATAGAGCTGTGTAAAAGTAAGGCTGATAATTACAGTGTGCATGTGTGTGTGTGTGTGTGTGTGTGTGTGTGTGTGTGTGTGTGTGTGTGTGTGAGAGAGTGAGATTAGGTGGAACGAGATGGTTGGGAGGAGGATGGAGGGATGAGATCTTGGCTGTGGTGGAGCTGGAAAGGTGGAGGAGAGAAAAAGAGAGGCTCGCTCTCGTTATTGTGGTTTAATTAACACTAATCTCAAGGGCAGACCTGTGCATGTGCGTGTGTGGGTGAGAATATGAGTGCCTGTGTGCTCTGCGGCACTGCCCTCAGTTGTGTCCATATATGTGTTTGGAATTATCTAAGCATGCTATCATCATTTGTATCTACAGTAAAACCCCTCTGCTAGGGCAACTCTTCTACATTCAATATTACTTACTAACAAATACTTCAGCATATTCTAAATATAACGGATATGTGGGTATAGTCGAATAATGCCTGGTGCCTAACGGGGTGTTATTATTTGGTCGGTGTGATGAATTTATTCTCTCTCAGGTCAGAGGGAACTTTAGTGCTGATCATTCCTCTGATTGGCTTTTATGAAGAGAGATATGAAAATGGAAATGGATTTATGGAGATGTTTGCCCAGTCTTTAGTCTCAATTAGGATGATAATAGCTACAATACATATTTGGATATGGTGTTTTCGTCTAAAAACTCCATCAGTTATTCAACCAGATACATGCATGCCACTGCAGTTGTATTGCATAGAGTAGTATTATTCCGTAATGGATTTGGCGTTCTGTTTTTTTTTCTTCATGACCAGCATGGAGACAACAGGTATTCCATTTGAAAGTTAGTGTGTGTCTGTATTAACAAAATGATGTAATCAATGGAGCACACAAACTAAATGATAAAAACAGGTCGTTTGTCATCTTTGTCCAAGACAACCCATTAGAGCCTTCTGATTCAGTGCTCCAATCATCCGGAGGACATTTTCTTGTTTGTCAGTACATTCCAAAATGCATAAGAATGTTCCAGAAGTTATTCACATGAGCACTCTCTGATCTGCCACCAGCGAATAGTTCAGGATTCTGGGAAATACACTCGTTTAAAAAGCCTCTAGTGTATTCAGGTATTAGTCGAAGCTCCAACATCCAAGACTTTAGATTCTTCCCCATTCAAACTGCCAGAAACCATGTCCATGTTTACTCAAACTTGTTTTCCAGATTTAAAGGAACAGTTTGCAATTTTATCAAATTCACTTTTTCTCTTTCTTACTGAGAGAGCGACGAGTAGAGAAGTCTGGAGCTGGAACTGAGAGGTGGTTAGCTTAGATTAATCCGTACCAAAGCAATAATATAAAAGTGACAATTTGTGGTTTTAAACGGGGGTGCTGTAACTATTTCTTGATGAATAACTACATTATCCATCTGCCCGGTAACCTACGTCTGCATCGAAACTTCACTCGTTTCAACCTCACGCCTTGAAGTCACAGTGTCCGTCTTCTTTTCACAAGTATACAAAACTAGTTCCGGCACATAAACTCCCTTTGAAACCACAAATTAAACAAATGAGATTAACATTTTTAATTAGTGAGGTTAAGAGGCGTTGGAAGGTGTATTTTTTCACTTTGGAAATAGCTAGGCTAGCAATTTCCCCCAGCTTCTGGTATTTATGCTAAGCTAAACTAATCTTGTCCTGACTCCAGCTCCATACTTAGCCTACAGACATGAGACTGCGATCGGTCTTCACTTCACTTTCAAAAACTGAGTGCATAAGCGTTGAACTGTTCCTTTAACATTTGGTCAAGTTTATACAACTAAGCCTACTTGGTCAATGTCAGCTGTTCGGAGGAGATGGGATGCAAAAAGCTGTCCCCACTGTCAAAGTTGGACACTTTGTAGGTCCAACCATCCACCGTTACCTGTTTCACAAAGAACTGGTAGCACTATAACAAGTTCACACTACTTCCACTATCACAAGATGCGCCTTATCACAAAAAACAGTACTGCCATACATCTGCTGAGGACCGTTTCAACAGAGTACCCGTAACTCTGGCACATTAAGTTGAAAGACTGCAGTTGATACAAAGCGCTGCTGCCAGGCCATTATCCTGTACTAAGAGAAACAACCAACAATTACACCAATTCTTGCTGCCCTTCACGGGCTTCCTGTGAGTTTTAGAATTGATTTTAAGATTTTACTGCTTGTTTTTAAAGCCTTGAATGGTCAAGCTACTGCCTACATCTGCAGTCTGCTATGAGCCTGATTGCTGCCTTAGATCCTCCAGCAGGGCCCCCCTACTTATAGTTCCTAAATCCCGATTTGTCAGTAAAGGTGACTGGGCCTTTGCTGTTTGGCCCCTCAGCTGTGGAACTCCCTGCCTGGAGATCTCAGGCAGGCAAACTCAGTATCCTCCTTTAAATAGACTCACTTGTCATATGGCTTTTCTTAACTGATGGTATTTGTTGTGATTGTTTAAAATATCTTATCTTGTCTATATCTTAAATTCTGGTTCTTTGTTTTTACTATAAATTTTATGGTTTTATGGTAAAGCACTTTGTAACTTTGTTATCGAAAACACTATATAAATAAAATGTATTAATTTAAATGTCATTATTATTGTGGATGTTATTATAGCTTCTCATCTAATCTGGCATTTTGATTAGTTTCATAAATGAAATTATTTCCCCGGTCCAAACGCACCATTTGGATTTTCTTATTTACGTTATGTGTTTATTTCCTATCTGGTGGAAAGAGGGCATGCCACGATGGATGACACCAACAAGGGTTCGGTATGCTGAATCTACCCAGCAGCAAATAAAAGAGGAGCATGCCCTACAGTGGCTGTGAAGTGCAAAACACAACAACAAATCATAAAAAACAATGGCAAAACAGAAAACACAACCACATAGCAGAAATCAAAACTGCATTAACTTCTACCGGAAAAGGTAGGTACCCTATTGACAAGGATCTTGCTGATTGGACGGACGTGCTGTCCGTCTGTTTAATGGGAAGGAAAGGCTGCTTTCACATGTAAACATGAGCACTACCGACAATTCCATGTTTGCAATTATCAGATTATTTTGATGCAGGGCATACATATGAGGTGATATGTGATATGCTGTCAACCTGTCACAACATCACAATTTGCTGTTGTGTTCTGTCCTTTGCCGTTGTGTTTTGTGAGTTGTTGTTGTGATTCCCTATTTGTTATTGTGATCTGCACCCAGCAAAATATCACTTATTTTAAAAAATCCGATCGATTCTTTCTTAGCCGCATCTTTATTGACTCCTCTTAGTCTTCACCTTAGCCAAGATGATGAATCATTCTAAAATGTTTAGGTTTTTAGTGTCTGGTGTTCGAATCACGTGTCAATTCAAAATGTGCATGAAATGGAGAATGTAAATCCATTATTGATAAGAGGAATAATGTACTTTCCAAGTGAATTGGAGGAAATGCTGGAAAAAATAAGCAAGTATAAAAACTATACTTCTTAAGGTCAAATGGTCCAATCACACACTATAAAAGCATTTGCGCTTCAAGACATTATGAAAGTAGATAAATTGAAATTCTTTTTTATTATATAAGCTGTAACATTGTGACATTTGCCTGTTGGAGAGAACCTCATTTTTTATTTTAGAGGGGAAAAACAATACCAGAAAGAGAAGAAAACAGTGAAATCATTACAGGAGGTTAAATCATTAATAAACAAAGTCTTTTGAGTTTTTAGAAATTATTTAAAAGATGATAAGTGTCTAATCCACGTAATATAGATGAGTCACTGTTATATGTTATATTATTATGTTTTATGTGCTTAACACTAAGAATGCAAAACACATAAACAGGTGAGTTCCTGATGCTTTACACTTTCATTTTCACTCCACTGGGCTCCTGTTCAGTTTCCATCCAGTCTGATGCTTTTCAAAACAGTTTTATTCAACAAGACTCTGCAATCCTGCTTTGTGATTTATCTCAGAAATAAACAATCAAGAAAAGTAGTACAGGAGCTCATGTGTGGAGGAGTAACAGTCAGAACATTAAATTGGAAAGATCAGATCTCATTTTATGGCAAATAAATCCATGAAAAAGAAAAAGAAAAAAGAAAAAAGTTATAGAAAACTGTGTGATCTCTGCGGGTAAAGTCACTGAAAGAAAGTGCACTGATGAAAGCCAGCGGGCCAAAACAGTCTAGCTGACTTTAACTGTTCTGTAATCAATGTACTGACCGTTAAAACCATTAAATGTTTCCACAACAGCATTGACTACTGACAAGAAAATCAAATTTTCATTTTCAACCCTATTTCCTAAGATGTGCAAAGTCTACAGAAAACCCACATAACCATTAGCAAGTGTCATGAGCTTTCTAGAAACATTTTTTACTGTTTGACTCACCAAGTTTTTATCCTCCAAATGACCATGTACCACTACAAGGAATCATCCTTTGGGGAACATGAATACTGTATCTGAACCAACGTACATGTTGAGATATAGTATGTGACTCTGGACCAAAGTGTTGTGCAGAGGATGGATGGCAATCACATTCTGAACAAGTACAAAAGTGATTTTGATCATTATTTTGGCTTGTGTCTGAGTAATCTCTCTACTTTAGTAGATCTACAAACTGCTCCATACCTGCCATGTCGATGGCGAAGGGTCTGTCCGGTCTCCAGCCACTGTACCAGCCCACAACTTTTCCCCTAGACACCAGGGGGCGCTCATAACTTCTGCCACCCACAAATCCCACAGGCCAAACAGACACAGCTCGAGTGCTACGCATCTGCAAAGAGGAGGAAGGAAAAAAAGTTTGTTCAGATCACCAGAGCTCATGTACAGTAGAAGCTTAAGTTTCAAAATTAAAGATGGCTAATAGACCCACATGCAACAGCCAAATTGAGCAAAAAGCTGTCCTAAGTCCTCTGACATGTTAGAGAAATGAATTTAGTAGTTTTTGGTGTCCGGCAGCCTGGGGATTTTTGAACATAGTCTCCTCTGTGATGAACTGAAACCTGACCAATGCCATTTGATAGTCGTGTTATTTAAAAACAGCAGGAGTAAGAGATGCTCTACTATCATACTCTGTGGGGCTGGTTAAATGTACTGTATGTGTCGGTGTAGTAACGACAGCCATCTAAGGCCACGCTGCTTGCTGATCCACATTCAATTTTCCTGCCAGTCACAACGCAGTTTCTGTATCAAATCCCACATGATGTCTGAGCCTAAGGGAGACATCCACCCTGAGTGGGCACAATAAAGGTGAAGACCCCAAAAGTCAGTGACCAGACTTGGGACATTGATTGATTCTCAAATGAATTACTTGTGTGTCAGTTTGCATTAGTGATTGGAGATCTCTAATTTCATCTGAAATGTGGGTGAGAGCTGCATGCGGACTCTGTGGCTGGCTGAATGAAACCGTGCGCCGCGGAGCTCCTTTCCATTTTAACAGTGAATGAATTTGCACACAGCCAGAAGCAGTGCAAGGAGAAATAAGACAGAGAGAGCAGGATAAAAGACTCGGGGGTGGGGGGAGTGGACTGTGTGAGGACAGCCGAGTTGTTGTGTTGGAGTATGAGACATCTATATCTTGACGTTGTGCGTGGATGCACATGTGTGTGCATTTGATTTTATTGTCCAACGCTGGCCACCCTGAAGTCCCTTCATTCAGACACTGCTCCTCATCGCTCACCCAAACAGCCTCCAGCCAGTCGCTCATGACAAAACAACAGAAGAAAACCAAATCAGTAAGCAGCTCTGCATTATTGAACCCAGACATCACACTGAGTTCTCGCTTTTTAAGCCACATGAAAAAAAGTGTATACATAGCACTTTATATGAAGAGGATTTACAGTTCTGTTCCAATTGTCCTAGCAACCATGGAAAAATGTTAAGGACCTGGCTGAATAGCTGAGTGCATGACATGGCTGGAAGAAAAATGAAATTACCACAAAGACCTTATGTCTTAATTATTATGTATTTATTACTGAATAATTTTGAGACATTTCTGGCATGTTTTTCAAGCTTGATAAATAGAATGAAAACCAATGGGAGCCCAGCGAGTGGTGTGTATGTCCAATAAGATGTAGGAGAGGTAAATGTTGATATATATTAGTGATGGGTAGAACTGTCAATCTGCCAGTGACATTGACTTAATTAAATCGTGTCTGCCTGTAACAAAATGTGTGTGGAGCCTTGCCAGAACACAATAACAGAAGCAACTCTGTAGATGGATTTGCAAGGAAAGCAAATGTAAAACACTGTAGAAATGAGCAGGCTGCAAGTGACTACTGATTGTAGCACTAGCCTCTAGTAGATATGGTAACTCATATGCAAATGAAGAAGACAGTTACCAAAACTAAATAGGTGACGTGAAAAATCCCACACATTGTCAGCACTTCTTTTATTGGAGACACAAGGATTTCAGTCATGGACCTTCAACAGGGAATCACAAGGTGAAAACAATACATCTTTGTGCCTTAGCCACAGTCTGTGACAACCAATCAAAAAGCAGTTCCAAATCTCCAAAACACCCAAGCCAAATCGCTAACACCTGACACAATTATTACGACAGCAACATGTCAATGTTGTTTCACATTGTGAATTTAAAGTATGATGAAGGTCCATGACCAAAACAGAGTATTTTCTGACAAACGCAGGATTTCTATCCTTTTTTCATGATTTTATTTTCCTTAGCACCTGTCCACCAGGTTTGGTGAAATTATCCAATCCTAAACAATATTATATTTCAGTGGAAAATTTTTTTGGTCAAATTCAGTGAAGACACTAAACATATTTATCTATTTCTAGTTATATAGCGAAGTCCCACTTTCAAAGACGTAATTAGCTTCTTACAACTACTGTGACCCAAGATATTCCAACATTGCTGCCAAAGGGCATGACTGGAGGTTCATGTTATAGAATGCTACATCTGACCAAATATCAGATCTCAGATCAGATTTCTGGTTTCTCTTACTTGTTGAACATCACTCACCAGCAGAGCTAAACCCAGGTGACACGGGTCAATTCAAGTCAACTACATTTTATTTACAGTCTTAATTAATATTCAGTCAAATTAATATTAATTATATTACAGGAAGACATAAAGTGCTGTGCATTAAGCATTAATCACTTTAGATGTTTTTCGATTCTTATTTGTGCTCTTATACCATCAGGGAGGCGTCTGATCAGTCCCAAATTCATTCTGCAGCAGGACAAGGAGCCCAAACATTCAGCCAGAGTCATAAAGAACTACCTTCAGAGACAAGAAGAACAAGGAGTCCTGCAACAGCTGGTTTGGCCCCCACAGAGACCTGATCTGAACATCATGGAGTCATTCTGGGACTACATGAAGAGACAGAAGACACTGGGGTAGCCTAAATCCACAGATGGACTGTGGCTCTCTGCTTATCTCCATGGATTTTTTTCCCCGAATTGGCAGTTTGACTTCAAATTACATTTATGTTAAACTGAACGGGATTTTAATTGAAAATCCACGATATCTCTGACATTTGCTAATTCAATTTTTCCCATGTTTGGTGGGCAGGAACTACTGATGAGATCTTTTTTAGAACGAGTATCTGGGCTTTCTGTCATGAGAGTGATTATGGATGTTGTAGCAATGATGGAGCCTTGTGATCTCTTTTCAGCTGGCAAATTTTGTCCAACATAATACTTACTGGCTGTTATCCATGATTGAGGATGTGTGCAATGTTAGAAAGAACTTGAAAAGGAATTGTTCAACATTGTAGGAAATATGTTTATTTTCTTTCTTTCTGAAGTTGAGATGACAAGAACAATATCAATCTCGTGTCTTTATGTTAATATGGAGCCAGAGCAATGTTGCACAACCTATTCGTAAATCTTTATGCTAAGCTAGGATAATCACATCCTAGCTCCAGCTCCATAGTTAACACATAGACATGAGACTGGTGTTTGCCAAAATGTTAGTGATTCCTTTACGCTAACTGCTTACTGCTCGGGCTAACTAGCCACTGCCTCTTGTAAAGTGCAAACTATAAATGTAAAACACGTCACTTTCTATGTACTAGAGCAAAGAGGAGTTTTGACCAGCATATGTAAAAGCTTTCCTGAGCTTGAATTTGGCTGAATCACTGTTGTGTTACAGCAAAGAGATAAAGAACAGGAAATTGACTTTTATTTATATCAAACTGTCAGAGATTACAGTTTGACACATTATTAGAGAGAGTTAGAAAGGAAACAGAGTCTATGGATATGCAAACATATTCAGAAACTCTGGCTGGACTTACAGGGAGCCCAGTCTTTATCAATTTGCTGTCTTTAGGATTTCAGTGTTCTGAATTCACAGAGGCTGTAACAAAGTTTAAAGTAAATTGAAGTAATTTTCAAGCACTGTCAAAGTGCATTATCACTTTTTCTTAAAGCATCTTTTCTGAAGTATCAGAAAACTGCACGCAATTGCACTGGATCAATCAGAGAGCTATGGATAATGTTAAGATGATGTAATGACTCCTTGCTTCTCAAAACTTCTGAGTGTCATGAAACAACTAATTAAAGTTACACTGATTACATACATGGGGGGTGCTTCACAAGAAGCTAACAATCACACACATTTGACATATGGAAAAAAGCTGATATGCTTAACATGTTAGCAAACTGTCTATTAACAAATCCAGCAGACACAGAGCAACATTAGCTTTCGTTCGGAGTCATATTCCTGGTGCTGTGACAAATGTGTGCCAAATATTCACTCTCCTTTTAGCTCTGTTTTTGTCTCCACCTACTACCGAAGGAAATGTCTGGCTCTTTAATGTCTGGCTCGTGGACAATCCATCCCATTAGACAATTCATCCCACCCCTCCATGATGCACTACAGAGATAGCGGAGCTTGCTTTCTAATAGACTCATTCAGCTCCACTGTGACAAAGAACGTTTCAGGAAATCATTCATACCGTTACCATAGCACTGTACAGCAGCTCACCTCTGTGTGACAGGTGAACACACTGCTGTACATACTGTCTCTATCATACTTTTACTGCATTTATTATACACTGCTATTTTGCGCAGTTCTTATAGCACTCCAACATTTATTAAATTTAACCCCATTTTTCTGATTAATGCTGTTTCTGATGTATATATTGGGTATTTTTATTCAGTGTCTGCAGGCTTGCAATTCTGCAGCTGTAGAATTATCTATCTATCTATGTATCTGTCTATCTTTCTTTCTTTCACTCCTAAATGCTACACTTGCTAAGTATGTCTTTGTATGTCTGTTGTTTGAGGAGGAGGTAGGTACAGTAGGTTTATCAGAGCTTTTTTTTGCAAATGAATGCAACAGCAGTCCAAATGCAACTGAATTACTGGCTTGAATTTCTATGAAGAAGCAGTTGGAAGTAGTATGAAGAGTTGGAAATGTAAAAAAGGGCTGAAGAATGTAAACTGTAGTGTAAGCACTGAAAGAAGTTTAAAAGGCAGTCATATTGTCCAAGTGAGCTAAAGTAGCAGGAGAAGGACTGAACTTCAGCTTAACTGCCGCTAAATTAAAAATAGAAGAAAAAATAAAAGAAAAAGCCTAGCTGAATAGCTGGTAAATATGGGAATTAGTGGAAGGTTAAGTCCATTAAAGTGTTAACTTTGTATGCAGAACTGAAGGACAATGGAGACAGAGAAAGGGAGACAGAAATGATGGATGCAAACTTTAGTGTTAGAAATGAAACGAGTTCGAATGGAAGTCAAGGTTGAAAGACCTGAATAAGTTTGAATGGAGTTTCTACAAAATGCAAGAATGCGTAGGAAGCGGCTGAACAATTCAGACTCTTGCTCTGGGCTGTCGTTATGACGGTACACGTTTACTTGTATGTTTGCGTGTCTTTGTGCGATTCTGTACATGTGTCCATTTATGTGTGTGTGCAGTGTAATCAGCTGATCTGAATCCAGTGTATGTGCCCAGCTGTGGTTCCCTAGCGATGGTGACTCCTCAGTTACAGCAGGTTCAAACAGGGATTAGGCTGGCAGACACCTCTCAAACTCTGGCCTGTCACTCAAATGCCATTTATTATTTATATTTTATATTGCGTGAGAGAGGAGAAACTGCTGAACGCATTGATATAAAGTATTTCTTTGTGGAGTCAAAAATGTGGGAGATACGGCATTTAAAAATGCCCCTCTTTCTGTTTTCCTCCGAATTTTCTCTCATCCGCTCCTATTTTAACCAAGGTTCAGACAAAGCTGGATATTTTCAAAAGCATGAATGAGATTTAAAAGTTGAATACAACCAAAAATATAGGAAAGTTTCTGAACATTTTTATGTTTGAATGGAGTTTTTACTGAAATTATGAATGAGTAGAAGGAGGTGAAAAATGCATGCAAAAGTTGTGAAATCCCACCAATTAGGATTCTGCTATTACATTGTCATTTTTACTTCAAATTGATTCAAAAACTGGTGGTTTAAAACCAGTTTAAAAATTATTTTCACTGCTGCTGTTTTTCCTATTGAAAATCTGTCGATCTTTATCTATTGTTCTGATATCTGATGAAAGGAGTAAGAGGCCAATAATCCATTCTACAGCCTATCTAAAATGACCTCAAACAAATCTGTGTTGTGTTTTTCCAGATTGCATTAAATGAGTGAGATAAAAACTGTGGGCTGGCAGTACAAAGCTATAGCAACAGCTTCCGTTTTACTACTTTCCCTCTTGTTGTGTTTATAGCTTTCATTTATCATTTATAAATGGGCTGTGTCCAGGCTATGTAGTTATCTGTGTATAATGTTAGTCAGTCCATTTAAGGTGTCATTAGATTCAATATCAATCTCAGAAGCAGTTAGATCTTCCTGTTATAGGAATGGTCTGAGGATAAAAAGTTAAGTTTGCCTAAGCTTATAGAGCAAGCATTTGACAGACAGTCATGATCAGGAGGTGTTCATGGTCAGAAACATTTTCATCAAGCACACTTTTAACAACATGATATTACAGGAGGATAAAAAAAAGCTCTATTAAAACAGCTTTGTAGACAGTTTGAAGCTAAAGTCAGGAAGATACTGTATTTATGTCCTGTTGCAGGGAGTCACTGACTACAGATGTTGTCTAAATTTTCATCTTCAAAGTCGGTGCAGGCTGTCTTATCAACAACAACTCAATGTCAAAATGTTTGCTGGGAGCCAAACAAAGCTGTGGGGTGACAGTGTTTCAACAGATGGTACATTATTCTGTTAGGTGGCGACTGCTTTAGCACATGCTGATTTTCATGCCACCATCTGCAGATTACTGCTGGCACTGGAAAAGTTTGCAGGACAAACTTCTAGTTATACCTTTATTTATACAGAGAGTGTTGGCTGAGCATACGGTACAAAAAGGCTTGGTTAAAGCCAGGTACAGGTTTGGAGCTTTACATAAGTTTTAAGCGCTCTGATTTTTATGTGGATTTTTTAGATTGTTCAATGACACCAGTTTATTGATGGTAAAAACAGTATTTCCTTAATCGGGTTTGGCATGGGGTTATGAAGCATCAATGAGTTCAGTATGGGGTTAAGTTCACTATACACCAAAGTTCCAGCATAGCATAAAAGAGAAATTAGATGGCAATTTTCGGACAAGGGCTTTTTATCTAAATCAATACTAGTGGTATTACATCTGCATGCAGCGACGGGTATTGTAATTATCTCAAGTAATGAACCAGTAACGAACAGCTGAATGGTAAAAGTGGAGGCAGCACCTCGTCTATAAATGACATTCAAACAATGCAGACTCGGAGTAAAACTGTTTCAATAATCCTTTTCTTTTTTAACATCTCACTGAAAACAGACAAGTTTTCTGTTGCTGGTTGTTAGAAGATGTTTAAATGTGCACTTCTCACAGAGCAATATGCCGGGATATTTATGTTATTCGACCCTGCCACAGTAGATATTCAAATTACCATAATCTATATCTCTGAACGTGAAAAATAGCATGAAGTTTAGTTTATTTACATTAAGCACCAATTTGAAGTTAATAAGAGTGTACTGCATTGCATTAAAGGATACTTTTGATTTACTGTTGCTAATTCAATTGACACAACCACACAGTACAAAATAGTATCATTCTATGAATTTGACATCGGGACACATGCAAGAACCAGTCATACAAGCAAATCTGTTTCTGAGGTGGTCCTGGTCTGTGCTACGAGTCAGTCTTTTCTTCACAGGAGGAAAAAAAATCTGAATTCAACATTCATAATCAGTTCATAGTATCATCATGGTTTGCTAATTTACTGAGAGTTTCAACAACGTCTCCATCTCCATGACTGTCACCTCTCCTTGACCACTTCCTATTCAAGTCATGGACTTTAGCTTAAACATTTTTTAGAGTCTACCTGAACTATAACCTCTTCATTTCTGTCAAAGTAAGGTGCTGCTGTGATGAAATTGTTCAGGGTCTCCTAATACGACTACTAATTATGCAATTTGATATGTTTTCGCTTGAGGTTTTTGACAGTGGGACTTGAAGTTTTGCAGCATGAAATTCTTCTTTTTACTCTTTGGTAACATTGTTGTAAATTAAACTTGTCCACAAATTGAGTGGTAAATGTTGCCTAAAGCAGTAATTTCACCAAGTTCTCAGACTTAAATGACCATATACTGTAGGTCACTTGTGCCTGCCCTCGGAGCGTACCAGTAGCAGGCATACTGGACCTTTTATTGTCATGGTACGGTAACACTAAACAAACATAAGATTGTGGAACAGTCACAGTACGTTAGCTTTAGTTAGGTTTAGGCCCAAAGACTACTTGGTTAGATTTATGAAAAGATCATGCTTAAAGATCATGGTTAAAATACTTCCTTAAGATTAGAGTACCCTCTTCGAATCCGGGGCCCAATAAACAGTACAAATGGTGAATAATAGAAATGTACAATTTAGACAGCTACAGGCCAGTTTTACCAGGTGGCAGTTCCAGTGTTAAATGTCAACTGAAGCTTCCACTCCACTGAAGAGACGGAAAATTGCTGCAGATGAAAGCATCAGATCTGAGACTGTAACATTCCTTAGTACATGAATCGAACATAAATATCATCTTCTACGTTTTCCATCATGTTGTCTTGTTGTACCCTCCTCTTCTGCAGTGGTTTAATGGTACCCAACTGGAGAAACTAGTGCCAACAGCTGTTTATCTTGATGAAAAAAAACTCCTAATATTTGCATAATGGTAGTGTAAATTTGCACTACAGTTGGATGGAAACTTGATTCCTGAAAGACAGGACAACTTAGAAAATGGATGATTTTTATTTAGCTCACAGACATCTCCATATCTTTCTGCAGAAGAGCCACTATGCAAGATGTTACAGAGAGGTTGAAAGTAAATGTAATATTTTTCTTAATGATTGGTGCAGAATGAAAAAAATTCATCGATGGCTCCTTGTGCCTTCAGTACAACATCAACTGAAAGACTGAACAGAGCTATATTCAGGAGACTTCCTGTGTTATCAACCAATTGGCCAGTGGGAGTAAAATGTAGATTGGAAGCTGATCACAGATCATCCCGAATTAATGATAAACAGCTATCAGATTTCATAGAGGGAAGTTAAGATTGATTGAATTTGCCTACCAGAATTTAGATGCTCTGAGTAGAAATGTGTGAATAAGCTTGGTAGTATCCTGACTTGGCAGCTCTGACTGTAGCTGTGCATTCAGTCTTTAAAACCCAATTGCTAACCAGTGGTTTGGCTTCTCTGCTCCTGGCTGTTATCCAGGCTTTCTTAACTGCCATTTCTGGGGTAAACCAGGAGCTAACTCTAACTTTTATTCATTGATTTTACAATCATCCCATGCTATTTACTGCCAACAAAACCAATTCAAAACATTTCCTGCTATTTCAAAGAGTTAGCCCTACTTTGAGTTCTTATTGTTGGAGATATTGTACCTTTATCTGAGAAAGAAATGGTATTGAGTTGAAGTCCTATTAAAGTTTACACAATCTGAACAACAGAGTTTCAAACACTCACCAACACTACAACAATTTTGGGGAAATCTGGAGTCAGAAAATAAATCAGTTCAACCTTGAATGTACAGCAAATATACTGCACAGAAAGTCTTCTATTTTGGGAAATGTGTGTGTGTGTGTGTGTGTGTGTGTGTGTGTGTGTGTGTGTGTGTGTGTGTGTGTGTGTGTGTGTGTGTGTGTGTGTAACAAACTGATAAAAAGAAAAAGTTTTAAAAGGAAGAACACACATATACAAACAAAAAATGATAACTCTTCTGAAAATACATTCGTTTTTTTTTGGTTATATTTGCGATTATTTACAGGAATACACTTTCTGGTAATATTTCTGTAATATGGGCCGGCAGCAACACCTGACCTCAGTTTTGTGCTGTGACACTAAAGAGGAGGAACATGGTACCAGAGAAACTCTGGGATCTTCATGTTATTCCCACTGTACACAGCAATCCAGTCTATATCTCAGAACACAAACCACTCTCTCAAAAAGCCGATAACAACAGAACTCCCCCTTATGATCAGGTTTGTCATCATGAACAAACTCTACATCTTCCTCTCAAAGACTGAATTGGGGAAGGAAAATAGTAAATGTTGCTGCGGGAGCACACAGTGGGACTTTGTGTCGATAAAGTATTTTTCTAGTTGAGAGCTGCCACAATACCAGAAAAATACACCTCTCTTTGGGATGTAAAGATTCTACAAATTCTATGGGTCAACACATTTACTCTGCTTTTTGTCGTCTATAAGGCACCAGCACATTTTAATCTTAGTTCATTGGTTACTGTTGCAAAAGAAATATTTTCCTTATTGGAGATCAATACAATTTAACTTGAATATACTGTGTGTTAAATACTGACTGGGGATCAGAGTATAGCATATGAATTGAGCTTTATTGGAGATTTCTCTAAGGCCAGTGCAAAATTGCACACCAGCAGTGGGCACTTCAGACCTGTTCTATAGGTCTAAATAGTAACAATCTACACAATATTCATAGATTTCTTCTATACATAGTTCCATTTTGCTACATTTTTTTGCCAAATGTTACACAAAAGCATTTTTGCCAGACATTCCAGATTTCATAGGAGTCCGTTTTATTTATATACTCCTAAATCACAAATCTACAAAGCCCTTGAGAACCCAAAAGACTGCACACAATAAAATACATAAAAATTAATGGTGATTGGGGTTCCATACAAATTGCTTTATAATCTGTGTGCATTCAAAACTCAATATCATGCCGCAGTTTGAATAGGCAAAATTCCCAAAACCCCTTCAATATGGAAAAGTAATTGCAGAAATCTCAGAGGAGCAGCGGGAGAAATCTCTCTTCTGTGATGGAGCAGACAGAAATGACAATTTTGATGTCACAATATGGAGAAATGCTATATGGTTTGGCTCAGAGAAGATGTCAAGTAACTACCAGGTGCCACCTGGTGTGCCCCTGAACACAAATATACCTGATCAGCACATAATTAAAACCACTTACCGGTTTTAATGTTGTGACTATTTGTGATATATATATATATACATATATACACACATATACAGAGTTAAGTACATAAGTATTTGGACAGTGACACAATTTTCACAAGAGCTCATGCAACAACATTTTTACATTTTCATCCTTATTCTCTTTTACTTTTTTCTGTGAGGTTTGCTCGACTTGTTCCAAGTAAAGCAAGTTCTCTGTACTGCACATATACCATCTTTGAATACCATCTTTCCATGTGTAAGTGTCTGTCCATGAGATATGATCACCAACATAATCGAGGCACCCAAACTGCTATAAAAGGCCACCTGTTCTGCTCCATGTGTGGGCAGGTTTCATTCAAAAAATGTTATGAATTAAAAAGAAGACTTTCAAACTGCGGTGCTTCAAATCTTGCTGTTGAAAAGCAGCAAATGGAAACAACTTTAGCAGGAGCAAACTACTTTTGCAGTGTCAGTAGTGGTAAAAGAAGACCCAAAAGAGAATAAAAAGAAATAAAAGAAACTTCTTGCTTAGGCAACGTGATCTGTGAGGGGATCAAGGGGACATGATAATCACGGAGATACTAGACAACAGATTATTAGCCTATACAAACAATGATGTCTGCCCTGTATAATTTGCCATGCCAAACTATGTCAATAAAACCATAAAATCTAAAAAAAAAGAAAGAAAAGAAAACCCTTTTCAAATCTCTCAGTAAATTTAAGAGCTATGATGATATGGCTATGAAGTCAAGTCTATAGTCAAGATTAACAAGTCCTAAGTCATGTCCAAGTCCTAAATTTTTTGTTGTAAGTCCTAAACAAGTCATGCTGATGTGCACTGCCAAATACACCTTTCTCTCCTTTTTGTGCAATTTGATTGGTTGCTTGTTAAATTGATTCAAAATATATCTGTTGTCAGGAAAATTGAAGTGATTCAATGTACACTTTTTAAAAATAAGTTCTAGTCTTTAGGCATGGGCATGATATCATGTCATTCAAAGTCAAGTGAAGTCACAAGTCACTGATGTTGAAGATAAGTTGCAAATCTCCTTTGCTTTTGTCGAGTCTACAAACACCAGATTAGTGACTTGAGACTGACGAGAGTCCAAGTGATGTGACTCCAGTCCACTGGTCTGCAATGTAGTACACTTGTGTTAAGGCGGCGAAATGGATTTTAAACTCATGCATAAAAATATTCTAAACTCTGCTCTGACTCTCCACAATCTCTTTGCCTCTCTGCTGAATCTGTAAAGGCTTTTGTTCTCTACTGTATATTAGTTTAGGTTGTATATTTGGGAGCCAACGTCAGACACTGTCATGTGTTAAGAACGCTCTTGTCTCATTATCAGTATGGATATCTTCACCGGCGGTTGAAACTGCATTGAGATAACAAATCATTCATCATTGCCGCAAATGAAAAATAATTTCAGTTGCAGCTGAGTGATGGCAACTGGAAAGTCCTGACGAATTACAGCACCAGCAGCTCAGTCACTAAACACATGCTATTTACAAGTAAACAAAAGAAAAGCTGGGGGTGAAAAATGCAGTGCTGGGAGGAATCACATTTCATTTGACTCACAGCCAGGACATTCGGTCTAGGAGCACTGCAGCTCAGTTGGGTAATCAACTCTGACTCTCTTCCCTGCAAACAAATAGGTGAGAACTGAATTGTGTGTACACACAAAGACTCTTGATGATGAAGTATATGAAACCCATTATGGATGTTCTTGTTTCCTGCCTCCTACCCTAGAGAAAGAGCCTTCATTGTGTTGTTTGCGCTCTAGCATGAGTGTTCAAGTGGCTGGGCCGGGTGTGATTTTAATCAAGCGTATTTTTATCTGTGTTATTAATATGCATGGCAGAGGCAATCGGAGAGAGGGAGGGAAGAAATGAGCTGGGAGAAAATGAATGAATCAAATTAGAGAGGCTGGGGATGGGCTATGAAACTATGATTCAATGGTGCATGATATGTGTGCAGGTTGAATGCTTTATGGCTTTATGTGAAAAAAATATTAAAGAGATCAAGGTGTATGTGTAGTGGGTATATGTATATGTGTGTGTGGTAGTCTGCTTGAGTATGTGATTTCTGTGAGAATATCTACAAACCTGCAAAAATACTGTAATGACCCACGGTATTTAGCTATCTGTGTGCATTTACTGTACGTGCATGTGCATGCATACTATAAATGCAATACAATTTTGTACACAAACCAAAATATTTATGGTAATATCCCGCAGTTTTGTAAGTCTAAATCACAAAGCGAGTGATATAGGCATTTTGGGAAATACATTTATTTGCGGTCTTACCAAAACTGAAACAAGAAGAACATATAAATCTCATGTCTGTGTGTGTAGTACAACGCTGGAATCCGGACATGCAAGCTTAGCTTAGCATATGAACTAGCGGAAGGACAAACAGCTAGCTTGGCTCTATCCAAAACGACAGAGTACACTGACTAACTTAACGCCTACATATACAGAAATGTAAAAATTACAATTTGCGGTTTTAAAGTCAGTTACATGCTGGAACTATTTCTTGGCAAACAACTGCCTGGTGAAATGACTGCATGCAGCTTCCCAAAGTCTTGCCAGGGGAGGTACCATTGTGCCGGTATAGAGACCAAAACCTGTGCTCACAAACCGCATACATGCTGCATTGAACTACTGGGTGGATGGATAAACTGTTGTTTGTCTAGAAATAGTTTTAAAATGTAACTCATCCGTTTAAGCAAAACTTGTCATTTTTACATTTCTGTTTTGTGCAACATAGAAAGTACATTGTACAAATACAGCTTTAGTGCTGATGGAAGGAGTTCTGTCTCTTGGGTTATATGGACAGATGTTTCTAATATTTTGACCACCATGTTTATAGCAGTGAGTAAAGACTTAATATTAGAAACACCTCTCATTACAACAAGGGATGTTCCTAACAACTAGTTTCTCTGTCGATTAAACAGAAATTTAAATTTAAACTAGTGGACTGGTGTAAAAGTATGAAAACAGTCCAAATTGATCACAGGTTAATCGAGAATTAAGCCGGATCATCAGAGGGTAAACTATTTCATATTGGTTTGCCGAGTATGGCTAACGTTAGCAGTGCTAGCACCAGCAGTTCTTTTTCCTTGCAGGCTTAGTCCACATGCTTGCTCTGAATGTGGTTCTGCATTGCTCCAGTCAAGTGGTTTTATGCCACTTTATTCTGACACAGCCTACATACAACCATCTTTTACTTTTCCAAATCAAAATACTGCCAAATTGAGATGTCATCTGTCCCACTTTCCACCTTCCTGGTTTATAACGTCCGAACATTAGCGCGGGGAGAAGGTGGCTAACGTCTGCCAGGGCTACAGCCCCGGCTACTGGAGGGCGACTGCATAACATCTTAGACGCAACAGTTAACGTGCTTTGTACGTTAATACCAGTATTTGACCAGTATTTCTGGTGCCGACTGGTGAGGGTAGCAATGTTTAATCGTTTAGTCGACTAATTGTGCCTATCCCTAATTATAAACCTATACAATTCAGCAGCACCACAAACTGCAAGCCGGACAATTATCATAATGCTGAATCAACACCTCTTTAAAACAGTTTCAACAATCTGAACATTATAACCTCCAGGATGGCAGGATTTATTGGGAGGTTGTTATATTACACTACATTATTTTTAGCTAGGTGTACCCAATGAATTGGCAACTTAGTGTAAATCCCGCAGTTCATAGTACATCTATGGGTTCACCAAGGTTCTGCAATGGGTACTACTACTACAGGCCAGCATTTGTTATGCAGGCTATAGGACACACTATGAATCCTTGTTGTAAACTCATACTGTGGACTACTGGTGGCATTTTTGTATTTTTTTGTAACAAAAATGCCACCATACTAAAGGACGACGTGATTGGATCATTAATGACAAATGCAGGGTAATTTTTCCCTAAAACATAACTGACATGTATCATTACTATTAGACTGGTTTGACATCAGTTCCATTCCATTCCACTATTATGGACGTCAAACAGGGTAAAAACAGGTTGCATCTCACAAACTAGTTCTTACGTAGAAATTAGTTAAATATTTACACCCACTAACTGCCAGGTCGACATTTTTGACCTGTGACTCGTTGGTTAATAATGTAAAACTTGAACATTTAAAATGAAATTTGACTAAATGATTAGATAACATCAGTGAGGTTAACTTACCATGTTCAGATATTTCTCAGTCCTCGTAAACTGTGTGAATACTAATAACTCTGAAACACATGCATTATATTTCTCCATGTATGTAGAAAAAATAAAAATAAAACAAACTGATACCAAAATTATACAGTATCTTTTGAGCCTAGAATTATACTAGTTAGTTATTCTAGTTTGTGGTACTATAGTGACTTCCATAGCTGATTACTTTCTATTGGATTGTTGTTTCCTAGCAACTGATTTACACATTACTATAGTCTTTACTAGTGAAGACATGTCTGAAGTTTTAATGGCACAAACTGATTCAGTAAATCACTAGTTTGAAACTAGGATTTATGAATAGCTGGTGCAACCGAATCCAGGAAACACTGCTCCAGCTCCATATTAACGCAAAGACATGAGATTCATAAAGCTTGTGTCATCTCACTCTTGGAAAGAAAGCAAATAAATACATTTCCCCAAATGTTAAACTGTTATTTTTAAGCGCACCTTTTAAGTTTGCACACACCCTAAGTCATGGATAATAGCCAGTAATCAATATGTTGAAATCGTAGACAATATTCACCAACTAAAAGGAGATCACAAACCTCCACTATTGCTACAACATCATCAATAATCACTCCATGACAGAAAGGCCAGTTACATGTTGGAAAAAAGATTTCATCCTCTCTCATCTGCCCACCAAAAAAAATGGAAAAAGGTTAAGTTTTCAGATTTAAAAATTTCTGAGATGATATCGAATGTCCTCCATAGACTGAGAACACAGGTTTAGGGGACACGTTTTAGCTCATGGTCTCTGCAAGCCTGTCACAAGCCCTGAAGACTGAATGTGTCTATTTTATTTCAATAAAACAGCTTAAATTAATGTCAGCTTCAGTTTAACAGAAATGTGTCCCAGCCACTGTTACACACAGTGGTGAACAAGGGGAAAAAAGGAGATTTGATGAGGGAGCAGAGAGCGTAGGGAGGGTGTGCAGTCAACTTGCCAATTCAGGGGAAAAAAAGCAGAGAAATAAGCAGAGAGCTGGTGCATAACACCCCTTTTACATTTACATTGGCCCTTAAAAGCCTTCAACCTTTCCGTCACCTTCCTCTCTCCTCCATTTTTATCCTCCCACCAACCCGAACACGGACATTTTCTCTCAGCAAAGTTTGTCCCCTTTCTGCTTTGCCTCACTGACCCCCCCCCCCCTCATTTCCCACTACACTATGTAATTATGATAATTGCTCATAGGGGTTTGAGGAAATTGAATTGCTTTTTTCGCTCTGGTTCCTTTATCCCACCAGTTTCTCATTGTGCCACCTCCTCATCTCCCCACGATTCACTGCGGGCATGGAGTCTGCTGCTTGGACACTTGATCAAATATGTCCTTAATATTTGAATGTGTGTGTCTACGGACCGTTTCCTCTAAAAATAGAACATCCGTTAAGTAATTCCCTAATACCAGCTGAATCCCCAATTGGATGTATAATATATAAAAGAAGGAAATAATAACACTATGAAAGTATAATTAAAAAGTCAAATTTATTTCCAACACAAATTATCAAAGAATTTAAAAGATCGGTGAATTTCCACTGCTAGCACACAATCTGAGACGCCATCACACCACATCAGAACTAATAAATGAACACTAGACCTGGTATGGCACCATGCGAGCGAGGTGTGCCTGAGTCACACTTCAGCAAAGAGCATTTGCCACAGTACCTGCTCCCTAAAATAGTCGCTGTGACTGCTGTGGAGCTCACAGGGCTGGGGGAGTTCAATTATTCAAAAAAGGTCTGACGAAACGCTTGCACGTCTGACAGGCTGCTGCAGCTGAATCAAACAGCTCTGCCATGCTGCCGTCAGCTGAAAACCCCTCAATCCCCAGAGTCAGCTTTTCAGGAATGTAGAGGGTAAAAAAGCACTACTTAATTTTATTAATTGTCTGTTATGCAACTAACTCTTAACTGGTTCCTCCACTATGCAACTGACCCAAAACAGATAGAGTTAGGATCCCGATAATGGACTTACTGATGAATACTCTTAGATCATCCAAGAGTAATTTTACATGATAACTCAGGTTTACACATTATTGAATATATAATCATATTAATAAATTCAGACAAAATATATAACTTAATTTAACTGAAACTGTAACATAATCCCCCTTTTTAAACGCATTGCTTCTTTTCACATTGAAGGCCAGTTTATTTAACTGTAGCAGTTTTCATTCCATACTCTCCATTTTCTAAAGTCTGTTTTTATTTCATAACACCATTTTCCCCAAAGACTATTTCAATTCATAATGCAACTTTTCATCACAATGTCTTTGTCTGTCAATCACGACAAACAGCACAGAGCCAGGTATCTGTGTTCCCAGATCTCAGAAATTAACTTGGTTATGTCAACACGACTGGGAGGAAGCATAACTAAAACAAGATTAAGAACCAAGTTGTAATAAACCTAAAACTATTAATTAAGTACTAATAAAAATGTGTTTCTTACAAGTTTTACTCTACCTTGAACTATGAATAAACTGAAGCAAGCACGAATCTGCATTACTGAGAATCAGGAAATTCCTTTTGGCTGAACTGCAACAGAGGCATTCGCGGCATTCGCGACATTTGCGACATTTGCGTGACTGATGGATTCAGAGATGAAGTTACACCACTGGTTTGCCGGCGGAAGGTTTGGGTTTTTCCCGACTGGCTTTAGCTACTTTCCATCGAAAGTAACACTTTACAGTGGTTCCACATCCGTTTCCAGGTTCCACAACTACACCCTCAATTTTCGCACAGTGACCATACGTGGTCCAGCCCCTATACAAGGTTTTGAACTATTCTTGTTTGTTACTGGACTGCCAAAGTAAAATCTAATTGTTCAACCTTGATTTTCCCTCAACCAGAGAAATCCTTTCACTGTGCTGAAATACTTTACTAGAATAACCCAAAAGCCATCAACGGTGCCTCATTCACTGTGGCTTAGAGAATGTCTTACTCTATAACAATCTCTTAAATTGAGTTTTACTGTCCGGATGATGTTAAATCCTGTTTAACGAGCTTGTTTGTCCTAACAAGAACACATCTCTGGAAAAAAGAGATTTTTTTGAATGAAAATAGTACAATTTAAAGATGGTACAAAAACCTGTATCATTCAAACTACATAAACACCATGTTAAAGCGACGTTGACATTGTTCTTATTGGCAAGTCTCGCCACTGGGCAGCCATCTTGGCAATGCCTCTGGGCAGTCATTTCTGGCTAAAAAGATCAGACCCCTATCTAAATGAATGGGGAGAGAGCCATATTTGCAATATCCATGGTCACCCAGACTTTAAAACTGCATGTATAGAATAGCCAGTCAAATCTGATAAAAAACACTTAAAAAGTTTGGTGACTTTTGCCCCAAAATAAGGTTTAAACTGCTTCTTTTTCCATGGGTTATACCTCTACCAAGGTTTTTGCTTGTATCAATGCAACAACACGACTAGCTGAATTTGTTTCCCATTCAGCTGTTTTACAGCAGATGATTGGCTTTTGGGGGGAAGAGGCAGGATATGTGTCACACAACCGCCATCTTTGGTGCTACGGACTTTTCTATCCAAAATGCTTTAACTGGTTTGTCTCCTCTCTTATAACATCTCTGACCTTGTGTGAAGGAGCTCCCCGTGATGGCAGCACATTGACTCTTTAAGGCAAAAATGCAAAATCACCTTCAGAAACCAACAGGAAGCAGTGTGTGTTAAGGGCCAATCATGGCAGCATTGCACGGAGGGCATTAAATGAGTAGTCTTGCGTTTTCTGACACTGCTATTGACTGCTAGGAGGTGACTCAGCTATAATGTGTCGTGTGCATAATAAACCATGCCAAACTGAGATCTGACTAATGTGCGGAAACGGAGAATACTCCCCTTAATTCTTGTCTTAATGCTAAATGCCTTTCCACCTGATTTCTCAGTCTAACTCGGCTGCCCGAGAGGGAGGGGAACACAGGGAGGCTTGTTAAACATTTGCTACGTACCAATGTTTTTTTCATAAGGGGAGGAAGCAGGGGGTGATTGTAACACATTTTGCTCATTACTCTGCAGTAGTTTGTAGCTCACTCTTGGAGCAAAACAGCCTGGGCAGCTACTCTCATGTAATCAACAACTAAGAGTCAAAAATGGAGATGATTTCTGTTTCAGCTGGAGTTCCTAATTTGTTAACTGGGCAACTGGAGGTCAGAAATACCTTGCTTTTTGCTCCATTCAAGTGAATGGGAAGGTGGGCTAAGACTCTCTGTTTACACTTCTCCATGTTACAATTACTTCTACTCTGCTGAGTTAAGAAGCATAATCATACGATGAAAATCTACTGTATTTTTCATTCCATAGCTTTTAAACAAACAGCACTTACTTGCTGAGCCGTGTCAGAGAGATGTACACTTGTTACCCCGACGCATCAGCGTCAACCAGCCTACACATAGGCCAGGACAAACAAGAAAAACTTGATTTGGCTGACGTAATTAGCACATTGTCTGCTCTTTATGTTGAGTCTTTGAGTTCCATAACTTGTCTTTACAGGGGTGGTTCAGCTGCTTTTTTAGTTATTCAGCTTATTCCGGTCTGATGGAACAAATGCCTTTTTATTGTAATCAGTACAGCTGTCCTCACAAGTCGCATAACGACTTACATTTTGCTCATGCTATACAGCACATGTAAAGCTGTGACATGACAAGTATTTTTACATTTTCATTAAGTCTATTTTTCTTCCTTCCACATGTGCAACTGCAGTAATTGTGTATTAGGCTCTGAGTGCTGCCAAAATGCATGTGACCTGCAGTGCTGTAGGTCCTGATTTTAATGCTTGAAGTCTATTTTTTGCCCCTGCTGTGCTTACAGAAGCATAATCTCCACAAGCAGATGTTTGAATTACACAGATATTCTATGTCTATATTATTATTTTTTTATAACTATTGATCAAGGCCCTCAGTTTCACATAAGCTGTACAGTTTTACTATGGACAACTCCAGCAGGGAGGGGAACTCACAATGGATTACTGTAAGAAATATCTTCCCAAGGGGTCAAGGTGAAATAATAATAACTTAGCTACTTGAATGTTACCTCAATCATCTTTATTTCCTGAAATGACATAAGGGCTTCTAATATGAAGCTACCCCCCACTACAAGTACAGTTACTGCCACCAGTCTGAAGCCTGCAGACAGCTTCTGCAGGTTATTACTGCCTATGACAGCCTATTATCTCTCTATGACAGGCCATTACCTCCAAAGAGGAGCTGGGTAATGAAATAGGCAGGAGGACAGAGAGAAGACAGTGTGCTATCAACAAATCAAACAGTTGCTCTTCACACTGAGCCGAAGGAATCGAACACTGAGACTCTGTGTCAGAGTAGACTCAGCTCCAGTACACTGGGTTCGCTGTGGGAGGTGTTTTACCCAATGTAACGGAGGGAAACCGAATCTAAGGTTAGCATACGATTCTAGTTAAAGTTGGATTTCTTTAGCCTAAACCGATGTGAAAATTTAACTTTGCTGCATTTTGAATGATTGGACAAACATTTGGTCATTTTTGACCACATTTTGGCACAACTGGAATTTCAGCCACGCATCATGGATTTTAGTACTTCTCATAAATAATGTTGTGTTGTTTTTAGGCAATAGCCCCAACCCAGACTGTGGTTTGTTTTCAGTTCATTTTTGTGTTAAATCCTTTAGAGCTAAAATTGGTTTAACTGATTTATCAATTTGTATAATGAAAGAAAAGGATTCTGCAAGTTTTTTGGTATCGGATTGATCATTTAAGTCATTTATAAAGCAAAACTGCAAATCATTATCTGTTTCCAGCATCTCAAATGTGAGAATTCACTGTTTTTCATTGTAAACAGACTACTCTTGGGTTTTTGACTGTTGGCTGGACAAAACAAGCAAGTTTAAGACTTCACAATGGGCTTTAGGAAAGTGTGGAGGGCATTTTCAGCTATTTTCTGACATTTTAGAAATAAAAACAAATAATTCATTGATTAAGAAATTAATTTTCCGATCAAGTGAGCATAACAATAATCAGTACTTGCAGCACTAAAACCCTTATATGTCTCTCCTGATGAACCAGACTTCTCAGTCATATGGCTTTGTTCTCCCACTGCCTGAGAACCAGATGAAAAGAAGAAACTGCATAAAGCTTAATGCAAATGTCCTCTTGGCTTACCTCTTACAGTTTTTAGATCGCAAGTGGAGATTGCTTTCAAAAGTAGAAGAAAAAAGCCTTCACAAATCAACATGTTTGCTAACTTTTTACTGTGCAGAGGGCTGATAAGATTCTCAGGTAGAGGAGAGCACAACATTTTTAAATGTGCTCATCATCAAATACCCCCATTTAAGACCGCCAGTCTTCTTATCTATCACGAAATCACTCACCCCGAAGTTGAATTTAGTTTTACAATCATATAAATTACTATATTATTCAATGCAGAGTTCTCAGCCCATTTATTAAAAAATGTTTTGTTATAATGTTATAATTTGGGGCCAGGAATCTTTGAATGGCAACAATCACAGGCAGCAATCAGCAATCAGAGAAGCATTCTTTGAGAGTGTTTGTGAATGTATAAGACTGGGGGGATTGTTTTGTTGCCTCTGCGGCTGCTATTGGCACTTCTCTCTTCACTATCTGGATGTCTACAGCACAATGTAATGGAGGACTGCAGTGTAGCTTTCATATGAATGAGAACTGATCAGTAACAGTGATGTGAAAAGAGATACCCATATACCGATCCGTTTGCCAATATACTGGGTCGACACTGGCATATCATCCAGCCTGTTGTCCAACTCAGATTTGCAGACTGCAGATAGTCAATATGTTTTTGTCAGAATTTATAGATCACAAGACTTTCAGTGTCTAATATTAGTCTAAATGCAACTTCAGAGGCTTCTACGTTCAGATAAGTATGAGAATTTAAGAGCATAAAAATGGCAAAAACAGTGAAAATAGTGAAAATATAAAAATAAAAATCTATCATTTCATTTCATTCAAAAAGACCTGCATTGCTATCAACCCCTAACAATCAACCTCACACTGGTATAGACTTACACTCACACAGACACACGCATTCCTGCTTATTAATTCTGTGCTGGCAAGTGGATCAGTAAGTGCAATTGCAAAAGCAATGCTGGTGAGATGCACCAGCACCAACACGGCCAAAATTCCATCCCTGTTGTCGCTCTCTCTGTCAGTCAGTACTCCCTCTTACTGTTTGGCTCTCACTCATTTTACTCTTAACTCAACGCCCAATACCGCAATCCTGTTTTACCAGATGGACTACTAGAACACATTGGTTTTTATACACGACAGGTTCTCAAAGCAAGGTTGGGAGCCTCCCCGGGGTGCTTAGTAGGGTTCCAGTGGGATCCCATCAATATGAAGAACCGGGGAATTTCAGTGTTTCAGTTCCTTTGAAAGGATCCCATTTGGGGAATGCCTAATAGTTACCTTTCCTGTACAGCATAATGGTTAGAGCACGGTAAAAAAAAAAAAGAGTTAGAAATGGGGGAAAGAGACCCTTTAAGCCCATAGTGCTGATGCTGTGCATAAAGGTTCCAAAACAGTGCAAGCTATAAAACTCGTAGCGCTATTAGCTTATTTTGTTATTATATGACATCAATATCTGAATCTGTGGGACAAAATCAGGATATTTCTGGGATTTGGTCAATTCAAGTACAATTTCAAGTACTTTTTAATTTATCTGACTGCTACTTTACAGTTTAACATTTGACATACAAAACATGTGATATGATGGAACGCCGACCGAACAGGGCAGGTGAAAACAACCAGATGTTACCTCTGCGAACAGCTCCAGGCTGTACGTGTTGTCGTCATCTGCGAAAAAAACCACCGCGGCTTCCGTCTTGGTCCGATTCCGCCGGAGCCAGGTGAGGGCAACGTTCCTCTGCTCGGTGGCGCGAGGCATCCCGATCCGCTTGAACCTGCGGGGAGTGTAGAAATTCAGGTGCGTGTACTGCACGCCGCACTGGGCCAGGAAGCGCGTCACCAGCTCCGTGTGCGCTGTGGAGTCCTCCACGACGACCCAGTGGAACCGGGGCACCTGGCGGAAGGCGTGGGCCAGCCGGGTCAGCTCCGCTTTCTGCAGCGGGCGGCTGTAGGTCGGAGTGATGGCGTAGATAAGAGGCAGGGCAGACAGATTCTGGGTGTCGCCGACCCCCGGTGCGCCGGTCTGGGCCGCCAATTGCGCCTGGCCGCTCTGACCGGCTGCTGGGGGGATCGTCCTCTTACTGTCAATATCGATCACGATGATGACGATGAGGACCCAGGGCAGCAGAATGAAGAAGCGGCTGAAAACCAGTGATTTCATGGCGGTGCTGAAGTTACCTTGCACCCTCTCTTTCACTCACTCCAACACAAACAGAGAGCCAACCAAGCGCAACCCCCAGACCCCCGTCTTTCAAAGCCAGTGATTTTATTCCTCACAGCTAAGCAGCAAAAACTAGTATCTTGAGTCTATTTCAAACTATGTAAAGCACAAAACCCTCCGCTGCGTCCCCCGTCCCAACGGGACCGTTTCCCCGAGCGCCCCCTTCTCTCTCTCTTCCCTCGGATGGGACTTGAGTGCTTCTTCGTCGTTCTACCCTCCTCCAGCTCACCCTAGCACAAGCCCAGTTAAATTCTCGCGTTCACCCATCCTCCAGTGCGCGTTTCAAGAGTGGAAAAACAAGCTGGAGCTGTCCTCCTTGCAGCGGGTGGTGATAACCCAGTGATGTGCGCCGCCCCGCCGAGGAGCATCACTTGGCGAAGACGGAGCGCTGCTCTGAGTCTGAGGATAATAAGGCAGGAGGGGAGGAGCAGGTGCAGAGCAGAGGATGGGAGGCTGGATAGAGAGAACCTGGGGAGGGAGAGAGATGTATAGAGAGTGATAAGAAAGAGAGAGGCGGAGAGGAGAGAGAAAGGGGGAAAGGGAGAAAGGCCTTGTTATTTTGTCCGCATCGGTGCCCGCTGAGAATAAACCCAGCTGATAGAGAGGCATAGCGGCACGAATAGAGAGAGAGACAGGGAGAGAGAGAGGGAGAGAGAGATGGGGCCCAACATGCTGCCCATGTTGGGTTTGTCAAGAATAAATGATGACGTAAAAAAATAGGAGGACTCGACATGAGAACTAAGGGAGGTGGATATCGCAAGGGGTCCTTGAGGGAGTTCCAAGGGTCCCCTATGATGGTAACACTAGAAGAAATGTAATTTCAGGAAGAGACCTACTGCAAACAGGCTTCACACGCTCACCACTGTTATCTTTCCTAATACTGTGTAGGTTGTTCCAAACTAAAGACAATAAACACCTCAAAACAATACCTTTTAAATATGTCAGGATGAAATGGTAAGGAATCGGTATGGGCTATTCTGGGTGACTTCATACGGTATACATGAGTTCCACAGGTCACAGCTTGAGGAACATCTATTTTTAAGGCAATTAACCAATTAGAATTTTCTTTTCGAAAGAAAGATATGACTGATTGACCAAGGTCATATCTAACCACAGCTGACTCCTTGGATGGGGTTCTGAAAAGTACTGTATCAAACAGAGTTCACTGGTCTACCATGGATCCATTTAAGGGTCCTTGAAACAGATAAGTGCAGGAGCTTCCTGGCTTACTGGCGTTCTCGTCTTGAGCCGAGAAGCTAATCAATGATGGTTAATTATGCACACAACACGGATCAAAAGATCTGTTGGGAGGAATAGGAAATCACTGATCAACACTAATAGAGTTGGTTCACACCAAACTAATTGCAGGCAAACAAGCTCATAATTTCACAGGATGAAAGCACCTTTGATTGTCCGGATTAGGTAGTGGCCTGGGAACGCTGATGTATAGGGAGGATGGGAGAGTTGTACTTTATTAAACAGTACTGTTTAGCACTGTATTTGATACTTTGAGAGTTACTGGGTATTACATTGTCCTCAAACAAAATGACTTTTGAAGGCTTAATCCATCTCATGCTCACAGATTTGGGTGAAAAACAAGTAATGGTCTTACTTAATGATAAATCACTTTTAAGAGACTGATGTGATGATAGCAAACTGTTTAAAAGGCTCTATTCCAATATTAAATTGTCATGCTTTATCAGCCTTGATTGCGTGTTCTTCCATCTGTTCATACACAATGAGCAATTTTAAAAATAAGATGAAACGCCAAGAAAAATGTCATTTTAAATGTGATCATTTCGACTAAAATTGCTTTGGATATTATTAGTAACTTACACAGAGGAAGGAGGTTTTCTTTAATTTTCAAAAAAATCATCTGAAGGGACTTGTACTAAGAAAGGGAAATGTAAATGCTGGATCATCTTGTCTATGACTAGTATTAAGACGAGATGTGCTTCTTTTTCTAAATTTGCCTGAATGGAGCAGGTTTAGAGTAAGATGTCCCAGTCATGTAAAGGTTAAGTCACTGGAATCGATCAACAACTCTATAAAATCCTACCATTTTCTTAGTACAATAAAAATCATACGTATTGCTCCTTTAAATTCTGCTGTAAAAGTTTGCCTTCATCATGTCAGTCAGGTCATGACACCTTTCCTTATCTAGCAAGTTTTGTAAAAATCTTTCCACATCGCCTCCCTCTTTAACAAGTACATACCATTAATTCTCCTGTCAAACGGCGTTTTCAGTCACCTGTCTCAACATCATTATTGTTGTTTTAATCTCCGTTAGTGAGTGTCTTTAATTCTCACAGATAAGGAATGATTTTCTAAATTAAATGATAAGTTACAATAACAAAAGTTTTGTCAGGTGATATATGCATATATATATATAGCCCAATGCAAAGCAAAAGATGAAAGAGCTAGCTGATTAAATGTAGAATATTGTCTTTAGATCACCAAAAAACACAGCACAAGAACATGTAACAAATAAAATAATAACAGTAACACTGGGAAAACTGGGGCGACAAGAAATCACCAACACTCACACACAAACAAGTATTTTTAAGTGCATCCTGTTCTGTAGCTTTGAAATGCTTCACTCTGTCCCTATTACAAAACTGCCTTAAAGGGCTTTACAATCTGTACAATGTACAACACACTCTATCCTAACATTGAAAATGTGGATCAATGCAGTTCAAACTTGCTGTAAATTCATTTGCAATTTATGTCTGACTGTTTGCAAACTTATGCCTCTGTCCTGTGCTCTGAAAAAGCTGTGGAGGTTTATCAGCCAAGTGTTTTTCCATTTCTGCCTCCAGAGCAGCTCTTAGAAATGTTTGTACAGCTAAACTCCACTTTTTTCTCAGCAATATCTGAGCACTTTTTCTGGGTTTGATAAGAGTAGATGCAGTTAAAAAGAAAAAAAAATTCAAATTCATTTTCAGGTAAATCCAGTCAATCATTCTTTCACCCATTCAAGACATTCACAAGTCCTGGTCCAGCTCTCTGCTTCGCAGGTATTAAAAGCATTGCCAGTAAACAGGCTGGTCAAGTTAACCTGGATGATTATCCGCAAAATTACCCTTGACGCAGACTTGAGTCAGCTGCCTGTCACCAGTGTAAGGTTGGATCTGGAGATGGAGGGAAAGGCAGTGCGGTGACGCACAATGACGAAGATGACTGAGGCCTTGCCTGCTAGTGGCAGAGTGGTGCTTGAGGATGGAGAGACGTAAAACCAGGTCTACAGAGGAGAATCCACACTGCTATCAGACTCAGGCACACTGAGGGACTGTACAGCCACAGGAATCCTCGAACCTCTCACATTGGTATACAATGCAATTTGATATATTTATTTAACAACTCGTCAATACCACATTGTCTTTGGGATGCCCTCACCCGGAACTAATTAAAATACAGTTGAGCTATGAATGTCAGTGAAAGGGCTGTGTTATGTATCATTGAAATGACAATTTTTACCCTAATTTTCGATGGAGACTTTTCAGTGGCGTTTCATCTCGTTATGAATGTAATTCTTGGAGAAACACTGAATCATTTTAAGCTGTTTGGTAAATGAAAAAATATCAAAACAGATGCACAATCATTACACCCTTATGGAGAAAAGTGTGTGGATGTTTTTTTTTTTTTTTTTTTCTTTTCTTTTTAATCAATTACCCTTTTGCTTTGTGATAGGGAAGTTGGTATAAAAATTGTGAAATTGAAACATGTAGATATAGGCTTTGGCACATACAGTGCAGTACCAATACAATTTAATAACTGTAAGCAGGCTGGGTGATACACTGAAGCATATAGACAAAGAGATGGAGAGAGAATGTGTCAATGCCAAGTGCTGGGAAGAAGAGAAACCAATGACAGGGAAGATGTGAGTGTTCACATGTGTATGTATGTGCCTGTGTGTATGAGCATGAGTGCTAAAAGGAGGCAGAACTACCGTATAACCCTGAGGGTACCTCACTGTCATCCCTTCAAATATAGCAGAGCTAGATGATGGAGGACGGAAAGGACAAAGGAGCGAGTAAAAGTACCGCCCACAGGGAAACTGAAGAAAAAGGCAAAGAATGAATGAATGAAAACAAGTAAGATGGGATGAGAGAGAAAGAAACGAATGATGGAAGAAAAAAAGCAGAAAGAGGGAGGAGGAAAGGGGGCAGGGTAAAGACTGATGTTTTCCCGGTGGAAAAACGTCCAGTAGTGTTTGGAGTCAGGCCTGCTACAGAAATGCCATGACCAACTAACTGGAGTACACTGGCCCTGATGCGCATATAAATCATAGCTGAAAATGCAATTATATGATAATTCACAGTACAATTCAATTCAGGGGGTGCAATTCAAAAATGGCAACCTGATCACAACACATTTGTCAACACCATTAGCATAGAAATAAGTTTCTGTCCAGCATTTTTGCAGTTCGGTAGGTGACTTGATACATTCTGCACTGGGATGAAAAGTCAAAGATGCCGCTTGATATTTAATGGTATCAGCACTAAAACGTCACGAGTATAAAACTGTTAGATGTTAAATTGGTCAGACTCCTGATTCCTTACATTCTTTTAAATACAGAAGAAAACAATAAGACTAGATTTAAAATGTATTTGACTAAATTCTTAGCTCCCAATACTGAAAGATAAATGGTTTGCATCAAAATCACTTTCGAATGTCATACATAAAAGTGCTATAACTGACTCTAATATTTAATTTCTTTACATTGGACCATGTGTACTACAAGAAACAACGGGCCCTGTGTTTACTGTATCTAATGAAATAATAAAACAATAATGGAGAAATATATCATCTTACCCTGTTTTTCCGCAGCAAACTTATGTTTGTTCCTTGGCATCATTTGCAGATTCTACAGGTACATAGAATTGCCAAACTGACTAAATAACTCAATCAAATTATTAGGCTGGACAATCTTAGGGGGCATAAAGACATTTTGCAGGGGGAGTATGCATAACTCAAGAGAAAAGTCAGGAAAAACTTAAATATGTGTAATTTGGAAACAATTTAAAAAAAAAAAAATCACACAAGCAAGGCTATCAAGATTTATTTCACAAAGATGCAAAGCAAAGCAAAGCAACATGTTTTGATTATTAGCTGCGACACAGGTATACTCACAGTTTTACCTCCCAATAGAGTGGCAGAATATCTGGCTAAACTCTTGGCTTGTTAACATCACGTATGATTGTCTGACTTCTTATTTATTGCCCCGTTGAACCTGTGTTTAGCAATAAGTATCCTTTCTGAGATCTCAAAAATTACACTATTATATGCTAACCAACAGAAATGATGGCCAGAGCTACGAAAAAAGAAAAACAAATTTGTAATTCTACATAGTTTTCCTTTAAAGACTTTGACACACCAAAAATGGCAAAATTTCACAGTAAAGTCAATTCATTTTAAAGAAATTGCCACGACCAGAGGATCTGCTGGAGGAGACAGAAATAATTTGGACAATATCCATCTTTGGTGAACTTTGACATGAATTGGCACCATTAATCAATCACAAACAGTGACCTTTTGAGCGGATGGAGAAACGGAGAGTTCAAAATGGAGGAAGCTATAGTAGAAGTCAATGGTACAAATACTCTTGTTAATAAACTGTGTGAACTTAAAGTTCCATTAGTGATCCAGCTAGTTTAAAGAGATAATGAGTTTGCTAACTGACAATTAGCAAGCTTGTTAGCTCAGAGAGCTTTATTTCCCTCTTTTAATAACTTTTTTATGGAACAAAATGGTGTGCAATGGCGAACGAAATACTAGGGGAAAGCAAACATAACAGTTGAAAGAAAAAAGAGAGGAGTTCAAGGAGCTATTGCTACTGAGCAAATGGTTAGCTTGCCAGGTGCAGCAGTTCACCAAAAGCCTGGCGAGCGGTCACTGCCGCAAAGCTTCTGGTAGCCACCTATTCCGCATGAATGAGCAAATGTCACTCTACAGTACAAGAAAGGCTGCAGCAGTTCAGGCAATATCTATCTTGTATCACAATAATGTTACAGTATGAACACAGGACCGGAATCGGAAAAAGATGTTCTATCTCGCGCTGTACTTTGTAGTGACTTTGATGGCTATAACTCTGTCAGCATGTTGTCGACACAGGACAGGAAAGTCTCTTTAGCGTGACAAGAGACAAGTGAATACATACAATATTAATTACATGTTGGAGTTTGACAAGTGAATGATGAGTTTTTTTTTGCATACGAGACAAAAAAACACTGTGTATGTTATGGGGCTGTGTGGTTGTATTGTTATAAATAATAGAACTGACATACACTGTAGGTACTATTAGTTGATCCAAAAAACAAAATTATTTAAAATGTGGTAATGTGTCAGCTAGACGAGGTGACATGACTTGTGTATAACACTTTCCATGTATTGTCAGGTGTGTGGAGTCTGAGCACTTTTTCACATTCATGTGGCAGCCATTTGATTTTAGTCATTGCCAGGTATTTATTGAGATCCTTTTTAATGCCAAATCCAATTCTCATATGTATTACAAAAAGGGCATGAGCTACAGCCTATGATGTGTTCATCTGTAATCTCTGTGGGGCAGGAACACTTTTAACATTTTTTTTGCCAAGCTGATAATGGCAGTGAGAGAGAACATGCCTAGTTGTGCAGCTATAACACCACCATTATCAGTGTTGGGATGCACTGTAGGTGCTACATGCAATTTCCCAGTAGCGGTCAGGTAGTGAAGCTACTTTCAAAATCAAGTAACATGTATGGTAGGGAGCCTCACTAAGTTGCAGGCTAGTGTACTCAAATGCTACATCGCTACATTTTATTTACTATTGAGGCTTAAAAAGCTTAGAAATGACAAAAATGTTGCTCAACCACCCCACCTTCGCATTGAGGTGCTGAAGCCGTGCAGTAAACAGTCTCAAGAAAGAACCAGTAAGACAGAACATACAGACAGAAAATGAGAAGTAATACTGAAACTTAATGCTGGTTAATAAATGTAATGTAATGAATGTGCCATTCATACTTGTTTTGTAGTTTAGTAAATTACTGTACAAACTATTAGTGTTTTTGTTTAATGAATTAAAATAAACAGTAGATATTTCTTATAACACTTGATATAAAATAGCTTTAGTGTGTTTAACTAAACTGAGCACAACAACATGAGTGCGCCATTATCCGCATGCCACATTTATGCCATTGAGACTACGAAGACAAACAAAAGACAGAGTTATAGGAGACAGACGGGGGAAGCAGTGTGATGCAGCAAGGATTATTATTACCGATACAGTTAATATGTTATCTGTCACACTGCTTCATGGACACTACTAAACATCGAACCCTCATTAAAATATCTGTTGACCTACTGTTGGTGTTATAGTTCATCAGCTGCTTCGGAAGTATTTAGAACATAGTTCTATATATGAAAATCAAACTAGAACAGTTTCTAACAGTGCAATTCAATTATGTCATAACGTTGACTCTTTTGAGCCTTTTTTGAGGTTTCATCACACTGAATCAGTGTAGATTTTAATGATTGTCACTCAACAAAATACATTGACGGGTTTGACATAGATGAGTTTCTGGTTATAATAATACCTTTGCCCATTTGAGTGAAAGATGAACAATATTAGACTGTGAGAAAGGCCACAAAGGGTAAAATTGCTTCTTCTGTAGAATGGCAGATGCTGGCAGTGTACTGAATTTATTCTCTGCTTCTAAAATCAAATCTCCAAATAACTGTGTTTTTGTGCTTCCATCCAGTCAGACTGACTGGATGAAAATGCAATAAAGACTTTCTCTCTCTGTCTTCCCAGTGTCTCTCTTTCTCTCTCTTTGTCCCTTTTTTTCCTCCTCCTCCTTGTGCCTTTTTTGGCTCGTCTTTTCCCCCTCCTCCCATCCACCTCACTCCCTCTCTTTTCTTATTTCATTTGGTATTAATCTCCCTTTCTTGTTCTCGCTCTCTGAGAGCGCTGAAGCAATCTAAGCTGATTTGTTTGAGAAAACAGAGCAGTCTGAGGAGACATTACAGTGCAGAGGTTGGGAAAACAGACACACACAGCAGTCAGTTAATACCCATGCTGAAAGACTTCATCAGCAGCTGTGAGGACATCAGTGTGCGTGACTGACATTGACAGAATGTGCGTCAGGAGCCTTTATAGTGTACATACAGTATCTAGGCCTTGCATATGCATATGAGGGTGACCAAATCTCACCCCTTCTTGATTTTATCTCACAGACTACACAGTAGTGTGCATGAAGTACAAATCGAGAAACACTATACACCCTGTACCATCCTACACATCCTACTCCTAGCTTTTTGTGTGTGTGTCTAACACAGGACCGGAATCGGAAAAAGATGTTCTATCTCGCGCTGTACTTTGTAGTGACTTTGATGGCTATAACTCTGTCAGCGTGTTGTCGACACAGGACAGGAAAGTCTCTTTAGCGTGACAAGAGACAAGTGAATACATACAATATTAATTACATGTTGGAGTTTGACAAGTGAATGATGAGTTATACAGGAATATTTTAAAAAATTTTTTAGTCACACATTCAGTGTGATGCATTTGGCTGTGGTTTTTTTTTTTGCATACGAGACAAAAAAACACTGTGTATGTTATGGGGCTGTGTGGTTGTATTGTTATAAATAATAGAACTGACATACACTGTAGGTACTATTAGTTGATCCAAAAAACAAAATTATTTAAATCCCCAATTTATAGGATTTGAACATTTCTGACTTTAACAACTCCTAGTGGTAGTATCAAAAAAACAGTCCTAAAGCTGGGTTACTCACTCACCACTATATCAGGTAATGGCAGAGGCGGGACAAAGTCAGTGGTTTGCAAGTCACAAGTAAGTGTAGGCTATTAAGTCCCGAGTCCACTCCCAAGTCAATACCAAGTCCTAAACTTTGCAATATGAGTCCTAGACAAGTCATCACACACCTTTCACTAAATTTAATGGCGATTTATTGTTAAACAGGGAAACAGTTAGTATGGTAAATTTAAAGTGATAGGGAATGCTTTCTAAAATTTGTAGTTACTGTCGAACACATTACTCTATTGCTTGTGCGATATCCTTGTCTGCTGTGGGTTAGATTCAAAGTTTATCTGTTGTATGCAAAAGGAATAGTTTATTCATTGTACATTGTTTCATAATATAAGAATAATTTGGTTGGATAACAAGTCATTCCAGGTCCGATGGCTAAAGTCTGAGTTAAGGTCTGAATCAATGGTGTTAACGTCAATGTCAAGTTCCACGTCTTTTTTGTTCTTTCCAGGTCAAGTCTTAAGTAATCATTACTTGTGTCAGTTATTGAGTCACACTAAATGACTCAATAACTGAAGAGACTGCATAATAGTTTCGTCCATTATTCGTGCCAGAAAATACGAATTAGGGCAAAGAGAAGCAAGCCTTTTTGACACAAACAAAGCAGCAACAATCATGACTGACTGAGACAGACACAAACCTGGTTTAGACACAAAAACAACTTGGTTAGGTTTAGGAAAACATCAGGGTGCTGGTTAAAATTACATTACTACTTTGTTATGGTGAGGGGACCTTCATCGCCATGGTAATAATATAGTAATAATAATAATAAAAAACATTTGGTTTTTGGCGTTGATGTTTTTGGGCATTTGCTGAAATAACTGATGCTGTGTTTTTTTCTTGGGAGGACAGTCTCCACATTCTCTAAAACTTTTGGCCATGGTGGTGGCTACTTATTGCAAAAGTTCCCTTTTGAAATGTACCTGGCCAAGAAGAAGGCTATAAATGATACTGTGTTTACCTAAGAAGATATTAGAGAGGAAGTGGAATTCCTCCAGACAGTCATCTGGTTCCCCTTTTTGGTTTTCTAGCCCTGAAAAAGTCAGTGCACACCGCTGCATACATTACATTACATCGTATGTTTCACTGTCTACCAGAGCACTGAGAGCTTACAGCCACCTTCACTCTGACGACTGACATTCTGCCTGAGCTGAAAAACGTCACCAGATCTATAGTCTAATTCAAATATGAAACCAAAAGGTTGTTTTCTTCCATTTGCAAAAATATTGAAAAATTTGTCAAGCACCATCAGTACCTTCTGTTTCAGCTGCACACTATGTGATGATTGGCATGGGAAATATAAATGATCAGTTTCATCACCTTGCTACTTTTTAAAAACTGCTGTGATTGTTATTTTTAAACTGGAACCCTTAGTCTTTTTACTTGTGGTACTTGATCGATTATTAGGTTGATTTTTGGGCTTTTGGCTGGGGTTCATTTGCCACCAGATTATTTTCTAGCCATTGTGGATTTAGGATTTATCATGGGCAACATTCATGCCTGTAGCCTTTAGTGTGTGTAAACAGGTCATTATAGACAGCAGCTGCATCTGTTGCACTGACACTTAGCTTAGTCATTAGCCATGAGCCAGACTGCCGGCGAGTGATTAGCTGCTAGTGCACTGCTACTTAAAAGCTCCAGGGTATTAGAAAATAGAAGTTAAATTTCGACAAAATGTGTTTGGGTGCGACATCAAAGAGTTAGAAGTGAATCTCAAATGGATGTTGAAAGATTTTAAAACCATTATTCATTGGGAGGGACACAGTTTTTCAGCAGTGCTTCACACACACAGCTGACTTGAGATCAGCTACATATCGTAATTTGCCGAAGCAGAGTGATTTTTTTTCATGAGCTGTAATCTTCGCTGATTGCTTATTTGTTAATCCTAAATGACTTCACGCACCACTCTCAGATTGTGACAATCAGATTGTGATTTCTGCATCATGATAATGGTTCAGGTGTTTTCCACTAGAGCAAACTCTCAAGCTTTCTCTTTCGCTACTTACACTGTAGTCCCAAAGACATCAATCCTGTGGTCGTCAGCGTCAAATAGTTACGAGTTAAACCTATGTAAAAGTACAGTATGATCTGGACCATGAAAATGTAATTTTACAATAAGAACAACTCATGCTTACTTATTTAACCTATTTCATCAAGGAGAGGCTGCCATTTACACTCCATACTAACATATATACGTATTTTGTTACGTACATTGAACCAAAACAATAAGGTTTTATTGGCTGTAATATCAAAACAATGAGCTGAAATGCTCAGCAGAGCTGAGGGGCACTGCAGAGTTGAGTGATACAATTCTATAGTTGCATAAAACAAACCTTTTCACATTCCTCATAGTCATTTGATCCCTTGTTAATAATAAAAATACTGATTAGAACAGCTTTAACTTTGAAACTAACACTGACGAGAAGTCCTCAAAGTGATATGGATGAAATCAAAACAGCTACTGAACTCACATGTTAACAGATTCACCTCCATGACAACTGAGCCAAGCCCATCCACTAATGAGGACTATGTGATACAGTTAAAAAAGGAAAAATCAAGGACCTGAAAATGGACCTTGAGTATATAGTATTTGTAATTTTTATTTGTATTATTATTTCCTTGCCCAAAGTTCAGTTTATTTAATTTAATACCTTAATTTAAGTATGGAGTCCCAAAGTGTTCAATATACAGTAAATGCTACCGGCAATAGCCAGTTAGTGCGGAGCCCCTCTGGGGTCAGCTTAGAAAAAAAAAAGAGCCATGTGTACATCTCTACTCTACGAACTGTGCTCTCGGATTTGTAGAGAAGAGATTTACTATTGTAGAGTTTGTAATCCGTGCTCACAGATTTGCAAACCATGCTCACAAACCCACCTAGCTAATTAGCAACTTTGTCCTTGTAGCTTGTGCAGCCTTGTTAGGATGAATAAATAAAAGGAGATGTTAGTTTCTGTGTCTGTGTACTGTGTTTATTCACAGTGGCAGCTAGAGAGTTGATACAGAATTATTTTGACGTTGCGGTTGCCTTAGCTAACAGGTGCTAATTTATAGAGCCCCCTTACGGTCAGCTGAAAAAAAAAAAAGCCGTGGGTACATCTGTACTCTTGGTTTACAAATCCGTGCGCATGGTTTATAAACCACGTCCTCAGATTGTTATCTGTGCACAAGAACGTTTCGTAGCCTGTGCTCTGATGGTTGGCAATTTGTCTTAGATTATGGAAAGAAGTCCCAAGAAACATGTTTTGTGTTTTTCACAAAGACCAATAAAATAAATGCTGAATGAGAGTTTGCGTTGAGTTATGGAAGCTAATGGAATGGAGGCTAGCCCAGATTTGGCATCAGATCTGCGGCTTTCTATAATTAAAGCTCGAAAAATTGGCTCAGCCAGTAAGAGGGAGAACATTTTTAAAATAATTTCTAAAAGCTATAGGTGTATAATTATTGGTTCTATGTACTGTGTTTGTTTATAGAAGCTTCTTATCTTAAACTTCTTGAACTTGAACTTCTTATCTTAAAAAAGAAAGGGTGTGTGTGATTGACTTAAAGGAGAGAAGGTGTTGACAACACAACTGTCATGAAAAACTAAGAAATAAAATATGTCAACTTCACAGGTAATAAAAGTGTGTTGAAATCAAAACTTTTGAATAAGAGTATTTCTAAAATGAAAAAAAAATGATTCCCAGTGAAATAAAATATCCAATGAAACTGACACTGTTACAATAAGAAACTGACATTTCATCATAATGACTTGAGTTTTAATAATTTCTTCTTGTTAGTTGATATTTACACTATTTATTGATACATTTATGTCTTTTTTTATTTATTGAATAATGAACACTTTGGGGTTGATACAGAATTATTTTGACGTTGCGGTTGCCTTAGCTAACAGGTGCTAATTTATAGAGCCCCCTTACGGTCAGCTGAAAAAAAAAAAGCCGTGGGTACATCTGTACTCTTGGTTTACAAATCCGTGCGCATGGTTTATAAACCACGTCCTCAGATTGTTATCTGTGCACAAGAACGTTTCGTAGCCTGTGCTCTGATGGTTGGCAATTTGTCTTAGGTTATGGAAAGAAGTCCCAAGATACATGTTTTGTGTTTTTCACAAAGACCAATAAAATAAATGCTGAATGAGAGTTTGCGTTGAGTTATGGAAGCTAATGGAATGGAGGCTAGCCCAGATTTGGCATCAGATCTGCGGCTTTCTATAATTAAAGCTCGAAAAATTGGCTCAGCCAGTAAGAGGGAGAACATTTTTAAAATAATTTCTAAAATCTATAGGTGTATAATTATTGGTTCTATGTACTGTGTTTGTTTATAGAAGCTTCTTATCTTAAACTTCTTGAACTTGAACTTCTTATCTTAAAAAAGAAAGGGTGTGTGTGATTGACTTAAAGGAGAGAAGGTGTTGACAACACAACTGTCATGAAAAACTAAGAAATAAAATATGTCAACTTCACAGGTAATAAAAGTGTGTTGAAATCAAAACTTTTGAATAAGAGTATTTCTAAAATGAAAAAAAAAATGATTCCCAGTGAAATAAAATATCCAATGAAACTGACACTGTTACAATAAGAAACTGACATTTCATCATAATGACTTGAGTTTTAATAATTTCTTCTTGTTAGTTGATATTTACACTATTTATTGATACATTTATGTTTTTTTTTATTTATTGAATAATGAACACTTTGGGGTTCCATAATTAAGACCCTTAAATTATCACCTTCTCTGCATTTGTCCTCATCCCTGAGACACTCTCAAGGGGACATTTAGTTTAATCAGTGTGTGATTTACTTTAACACTGTATTCTACAGTGTCAGTCTCTCTCCTTTAACTAAAAGGACTACAACTAGATTTTCTTCTTGATTAGAAGATAGAATGGAATTTACAATAGCTCTTGAAACAAATGATGCATGTGTCACAGGGTGTGCCCATAGGTTAATGTATGACAGAAGCCGTTTTTCGAGTTGCATAAGCTTACATGTGTTTTGCCTGTGGATGCGTGGGCGGATGAACAACGCAACTAGCTGGGCTGTAGAAGAGCTGCTGTCCACCCAGAGTGGGAGGCTGGTTTATTTGAAACAGTACGCACACTTGCAGACTGTGGAGTCTGGAGAATGAGTGTGCTGTTTGATCTTTTTGACCCAGAACTAATGTGATCTGCTGAACACCTGTGTAAACACCTTGTCTGATGTCCTGATGTCTCATACGCCATTAGTGGACAAATACTGGCTTTCAGATTGCTTGGAATAATGTAAAAAGAATGGGGCAGTTAGGATAATGTCAAAGTTGCTAGCGTTCTATATCGAGGGTTGATGTTACAGCCTCAGTCCCTCTCTAAACTTCCTCCTTAGATAACAGCAGCCCTGTCCGAGGTAGCTGCACACAGCGGGCAGCAATGTCACAGGAGTCCCCCGTGCTGGCAACGACTTAGTCCCCTCTCTGGGTGAATCCCCAGGTTTTATCTCTGCCAGCAAGACAAACAGCAGCACTGCAGCACCATTGAAGTCGAGAGGGCACCCAGTGCCCTTCAGTGTGAGTCATTTGAGAACATCTAAGGACATAATGAAATAACTAAACTATTACAAGAACAGGAAGTTACAGTGATGTATTGGCTACCTATTTACCACTGTATCTTCTCTGTTCTTCTTCTTTAAGAATAATTTAAGCATTTCCTATATACTTCCTATATGTTAGGTTTTCGTCTTGCTAAAAAAGGTTTAACATACAAACCTAGAAAAATGTATGGTTTTCTTTCATCATGTTTAATTCTCTAAGAATGTGGATTCGATTTTCAATTCATCATCAGTGGCCCATACTTATGTTTAATTTGCAGCTTTTGGAGGAAACAGTATTCTGTTAAAATTCAAAATCCGTCTGAAGGGAGTTATTCATGATTAATGCTCGATTTTAATATTAATAGAGTGGGTTATGGACCAAACACTGCAGATTATAGACAGAGTGCTTTGTAGGTTTACTATTAAGACACATAAGATACTGTTAATTAAAATATGCCCAAAATTGCAAAATTTAAGATAATATTCTCAAATTTCACACAATTCAGTCTTCTACCGTTTGTGGACTGTAGTTGTGGGTTTGAGTTTATGCCATCTGCAACAACGATTGCCCCCTAATCTCTCACGTGTAAACACACACACACACACACACACACACACACACACACACACACACACACACACACACACACACACACACACACACACACTAGCTTGAGCAGTTATAGCTTCCAAAAAAAAAACCAACAGAAAATCAAGGGTTACAGATGTCAAATTGCTGGACTGGACACTTTTTGACTGGCAGGGGATTTATGGGAATCGCTGCGACCAAAGATAGGGCGAAAAAACAAAAAACACCTCAAAGATTCAAAGATGACCAGTTTCAGTGTGTAAATTGTGTCCCCATTGCATTTAGATATACCTGAACATAACAGAAAAGAAAACTGTCCGTCCTCGAATCTATTCTCCACCTTGCCATCTTTTCACTTGCTCACCCCTTTTTTACAATCACAAAGAGAACACTTACTGCTTACTGCTTATAGCAGGGCTCTTCAGCATTTTTTCATGGGCGACATACTAGCAGGTATTGGTAAATAGGAATGTCACTCCTTCAGTATCAGTATCATCTTAGGTAGCTAACATGCTGTTGATGGCAGCGACACAACCAAGTTATTTCCTGGAGAAACACAACAGCTTTTAATGCACATACCGTATAATATTGTACACACAGAGAAACACACACACACACACACACACACACACACACACACACACACACACACACACACGCACACGCACACACACGCACACACACGCACACACATACAAACTGCTCAGTAGGCAGGGAATATTGAGCTGCCCATTCAACCTGGAGGCTTTTTCCTGGTGCAAGCACGTTGCATGCTCCTTCTACGCTGGCTGCTACAGCTAGAGCCTGTTGTGTATATGTCTGTATGCACGTGCATGAGGGTATCTCTATACCTTCTAAATCTCTTCCACTTCCTCCTCCCCCTCTCGCGGTTATCTACCCATATGCATAAATACCTACATTCATGAACACAAACACACACACACACACACACACACACAAACACATGTGGACCCTACTTTTGGGGACATGACAAAGACTTGCATTAATTTCCTGGAAACTTAACCTAACCCATACCATAAACACTGAGCCAAAAATCAGCCTTTTCCTAGTTGGGGACATGGCTTTTGTCAGTCTGAAAAGAGGCAGGCAATGAGACAGCCTGACAGTATTATATTGAAAACACTGCTACCTATTGGTGAATATATGGTAAGTACAGCAGAAAGGAGAAAAAAAAAAAAAAAGCCATACACTCTCAGAGGCTGAATCACACATCTTCTCCCAGAAATCTGGCCCTCCACACTCATCTATGAAGTTGTTTTTAGCAGGTATGCTTTTAACTAATCTCTTATAACACCTCAGCTCAGTAGGCCACAGATGCAACCTTTTCAGTGTATCATCCTTTCAACCTTGAAACGGTACAATTTCTTCTCTCTTTCTAACAAAGACATTTGCAGATGCGCAGTAAACCATTTCCGTGAAAAATCATTGTAATTGATAACGTAATTACTTTATATTATTTATTTATCAATAATTATATTATTGTATATCCACTTACAAACAGCACTTAACATAGTATTTTATTTGATGTATTCAATCAATTTCACATGTGAAATGTTCCAGGACCACATGTACCTTTATGTGTATTTATCAAATGTGATATAGTGTTTCACATGTGATATTCGGTGTGAAATACATGTTAGTACATAATGCATGACATTTATATGTGAAATATCTGAAAATCCTCATGTCGTGAATTTCTTTTTTCTTTTTTTGGTTGTTTCTCTGTGTGTTTTAGAGGCAAAATTCCATAACAAGCTCAATCTTGCACACAAACTTGATATATTATGGCCTTGTAAAGTTCGTATGGCTAATTTGTTGGCAAACAGCTCCCCATTTGCACATCCAGCAGACACTGAGCAACTATGGCATTCATTTGGAGGCATGTTTCTAGCTGCCAGATGAATTTAAGCCCAGCATTCACTCTCCTCTTTGCTCCATTTTGAGAAATATATCTTGGCCTTTAGCTGCTAGATGCTCCACCAACCCCTTTCACATTACACACAGTCATTTCAACCAGTGTTCTAATAGAAATATTGATTAGCGCAGCTTAATTAATTAATTAGTTAATAATAACGATGGTTAGTTGCAGCCCAGTGTGAGTGTATATTATCACTATACAGCACGAGGGCCATTATTTACCCAAATACAGGGTCTGGTATAGTGTAGCTGGAACACATTAGAGGAAGCAGGTTGGACTGAATACAAAAAAATGCTTACTAGCAGAAAGCTCCTTTGTGATTGACACAATATTGAAGCAATAAAGGTGTATGGGATATAAAGCTATAAGGTAAATAAGAGTATGTCAATGAAAAAAATTCAGCAGTGAAGTCCCTTCAATTAGTTTGTGCTGTGGGATATGGCTCACGTGGCTCATATTTCGATGATATGCCGATACTTTCACAGGTTGTTCCGAAATCCTTAGATTTGGTTCTGCTCACACCTGTTTACAAAAATGAGAGGAGCAAATGTTTTCAACCCCTGTTGCTATTGCTTACTTGTAAACATCCTGTCTAAAATAGTTGCAAAAAGATTCGTTTGTACCTGTAATAAAGATGAGTTGATAATAGTAGTCATCTGACTGTGGGATTTCTACTATTAACAATAACTGATTTATGGTTCGAAAAATTATGCTGTCTGGCTGACCTACATGCTTAACCAAACCAAAAATGCCTACTAGGGTTGGATCCATCTGTGCGTTTCAAGGTTGAAAGTAATATTATTTGCAGTGAAGTTCTTTGTAACTATTGGTGAAATCCCAGTGGAACTGGGCACCTCAACTGTAAACTAAAAAATTACGATGATATTAAGGGCAACGTAAATACCAGTGGTGGAAGAAGTACTTAGATAATTTACTGAAGTAAAAGTACCAATACCACAATGTAAGAATACACAATTACAAGTAAAAGACCTGCGTTTAGTAGACTGAACTAAACCTCTGTTTTTTTCTGAAGTGAAAATTACAAACTGAGAGTAACTAAGAATAACAACAGACCATTTTATCGCCTAGCTTTTCCGCCATACTTTCATGGGAAGTCCCAATTTGGAATCGCAAAAAGATGGCAAATGAACCGTGCATTTGCAAGATATTTTCCAACGAGGATAATAAGTGTCATGAGAAAAAAGAATAGGTGCAAGTGTGAAACCCAAGCCCAGCCATTTAGTGGGAAATCCCCAACTCTTTATACCGACTATTTCATCAAAGCGATCTGTAGGTCTGTGTTCTAATGGCAAATTATGTCAAACCCTGAAATACATTGTAATTTTTTTTGCACAGAAGGTGCTAATAGCCACTGCTATAACACAAGGTCGGTATCTCACTTAAGTAATAAAGTACATTTGACTTTTACTGACAATTCCTTTTTTTTTTTTTTTGCCATGTCAATGAAGGAATACTGTATGTCTGAAAATTACATATGAATTCCTAGATTTTTGTTTCCCTCCGTGCATGAAGTGACATGGTGTTAACCTACTCCTGTCCCTGTGTCACGTGACGCAGCTCTGGTCCTGATGCTGCCGCTACAGGGGCTCGGTATGAGGGGTGATTAATGCCACACGGCGGCATGTTGAGGAGAAAGCAGGGGCTCCGTCAGCGACACTGAAATAACGGCTACTAATTGGATCAGTGCCTTAGAGGGACAGACAGCGGTATACAACATGCATTCTGTATGAATTATTTGGGGAAAATAACACAAAGAATAAGATAGTGGCTTGGTTTAGAAATGCTGTTGTAAATTAATTTAAAATTTTGGTTGCACATGCTGTTTTTCAATATTTTCATAAAATGCAGTTAAGGCACTCGGAACACAGCCTTTCTGTCCATGTGTTTATGTTTCGTCCGCTGGGCAAATCATCTGCAGTTACCAGAAACATGTGGTAAAAACTATCACGACAGAGAAACACATCCATGTGGATCAGGGTGCCACAGGGCCGTGTTAACCCTGACCTTGGCCAGGAGCGGTGGACGCAATCACTGAGTCCTACAGTCATACGAGCTGCTCCAAAAGATAGAGCACAGCAGCTTCGTTTTACAACACAAGTGACTGAATGGGAAAATTGTGCTGGGGGCGACAAAGTGACAAAAAACACCAGCTTCAGCTACAATAAACTGATTCACTAGAATAAGAAATGGCCACATTTTATCGAATGATAATTGCTCACAGCTACGGCTGTATCAATAAATTGCATATGTTTAGTGGCGACATACACAATCTACCAAATAACAGTTCAACTGATGATATTTCTCACAGCCATCAAGGCAGCTAACACTTACTCGGTTCAGAATGCACGTTATGTAGCTTTAACGCCTCTTCCTGCCGCTCGTTGGCACCAACCACCCCCCATACCGAAGCGCGCATCATCGCTGCCGATCTGGAAATTCCCCTCTCCTGCCATTTAAAAGCTCCGCTCCGAGGGCACCGCGAGCCCGGCGCCCAGCCAAGCACAAAACGAGGCTGCAGGGAAAAAATGATGTAGTAATTGTGAAGAAGAGGATAATAGAGAAGAGCAGGTGTTGCATGATTTTTAAATGGGAAATCTGTTGGGCAGCTTGCGTTTCAAGGAGCCGAGCACCGTTGAGGAATGCGACTCGACGTGGGGGTCGGACTCGGAGAGCGAAGAGCCGGCGGCTGAGGATGACAGCGGCATCTCCGACTCCGTCAGTCCGGCGGAGAGCGACCGGGCCGCCGGAGACACGTCTCCGCAGGTAGAGCGCGGGCTACGCGGGACCGCATGTGGTGACACAGTAGGGGGAGGGGGGCGGGACGCACGGTGCGGCATCGTACGCCACCGGCAGCGCACAATATTGACAAGGCCAGGACGCAGAAAGGGCAACCGAGTCGGGCTTCTCCGAACCTGCCTTCCTGGGGAGCGCATGCGGCTTAGGCCAGACTTCATTCAAAAATATGCCAATTTCGTGCAACCTTGGACGTAGGCAGGGATATGCACGTACGGCGTCAACTTTCCTGAGTCGCTGAGATACTTGTGGCATTTAATCCACCAATCGGCGCTGAATTGAAATACAGTCGTCATCCAGTTACGAGCTTTTCCCGAGGTACACTTCAAGAGGCAGCTGAAAGTGAAACAACTGCAAAATCGTTTTCAAATTTGAGATGAGCTTACATAGATGGTTGCTTGGTGTTTTATACAACCACACAAAATTTTAAATGCATTAAAGACCTATTTTACACTCGTAATGTATGGTGTCCTGTGCCATTATAACCCCTGCTGACATGGCATTATAGAGTACAATATGTACACCTAATTTTGTTAGTTAATTATTAACCATAGTTGGTTATTCCCAATATTACCTTTTCCAAATGAAGTTGCAATGTCTGCCTGCCGGTTTATGAAGGAAATCAAATATTATATGAAGGACAGACTCATGATTATGATCCCTGTGCCCTGAATTATCGCAACAGTTGGCTGGAGGGCTGTTGTTAGACAACTGCACACGGTGTCAGAAGATTAAAACCAGCAGGTTGGAACAGGACCATTTGAACAACTGTAATTCAGTGCATCAAGTCAAGTCAGTTTTATTTATATAGCGCTAAAATCCTAAGGGAGGTCCGGGATCACTCTTTTTTAGATTTATTCAAATTACAAAAAGAAATTGCATTTCTGTGGAGGGGATTTCTCAAAACGTAGGATTCAGTTTGCAGACACATACAATATATAGCGCAAGGTCGCATATGAATTTGGTAGCATGATGGTTTTTGGCATGGTTCAGAGGCTGTATTCAGTATAGTTAAGTATATTTAGATACAGCTGGATTAGGCCTAGCGTAACACTGCAAGCCCCTCTGACCAATGGAAGCTAGGATGACCCCGATTTTATTTGAGAACCAATTCTAGTTTCTAGAATCCTTTCGTAGTGATTGCACGGCAGCGCTGATGTGAATTGCCCTCCTTTGCTGGAGAGAAATGGATGATGAAAACCCTCGACCTCAAAAGCAAAGTCGCTGCTTTTAATTCGGCTGAATGGCAGATGAGCCCTACCCTGCATCTGTTCAAACACGAGTTGTTTTTATTTCAGACGCGCACTGCACAGTCTTATATTACTCTCTTCTTTTCTTCTCTTTTTCCTTCCTTGCTTTCATTTTTTTTTTTAAATTTCTTTCTGTCTTTCTTTCTCTCTTGCTCCTCTCAGCTGACTGACTCCCCAGAGTCTGCTCCAAAGATGAAGAGGAGTTTCTATGCTGCCAGGGACCTCTACAAGTACCGTCACAGCTACCCGGTACATGCATACACACAGACTCACGCAGAGACAAAAGGTTATGCCATTGTGGTGCCATTGATACCCAAGAATGTGGCACCAAAGTGCACACGGTTGCTTTCTCAAACACACACATACAAAGTAGACACCATGTGTGATCTCTTTCATCTTTGTGTGCGCCTGTGCGTAGAACTACAAAAGGTCCCGGCAACCCAATGAGTACCGTAACCTGCGCTTCTACCTGAACAAGATCCCTCTAGTACCTGACGGTGAGCTCACACACACAAACACACAAACACACAAACACACACACACACACACACACACACACACACACACATGCATACACACGCGCACACAGCCATACATACGTTATGCATGCAGACCCTCTGCCGCTTTGGAGAGAAGAGATGTTTGCTTTGGTTTGAGTCAGTCCAGTATGGCTTAAGGTTGTGTTTGACTGGGAAAGACTAGTAAATTACAGGACTGATCCAATGTTTTAACATGCTCTCTCTCTCTCTCTCTCGCTCTTTCTCTCTTGCAGACACACACACACACACACACTCAATACAATGTGCGTGGCAGCTAATTAGCTCTGTCTCTTCTCAGGTATCTATATAGAGGAGATTCTGTCTAAGTGGAGAGGCGACTATGACAAACTGGAGCACAATCACACTTACATTCAGTGGTGAGACATTTCAGCTGCCTATTTTGACGTTCATATACCTTACGTGCGACTGCATCAACTCCTTGTAATTGACTGGAACGTTAATTGCATGGTAGAGGCCGTACTAACTGACATGTCGATGTCTCCTCTTTCCATCTACTGTAGTTGTCAAGCATAAGTCACCGGAATTGAAGTGACTTTTATCAGCTGTACCTCCTGCATGTAGATATGGGATGGAATGAGAATGGATTTGAATTTGGCCGTTGCCTAAGCCCCGTCCCGTTTAGCTAGCCAGCTAATTAAGCTAACGTTAGGTCCGTGAGTTAGTTGAAAATGCAGTCTCCAGTTGACTTTCTGATATTTCCAGCTGACTCGTTTTAAACTAGGAATCTTGTGAAAAAGAGTCTCAATTGTGCGCTAAAAATACTATAGATATTTACATACATCATAGGGTGCTAACACACTGAGGCTAAAATGGCGTGACCCAGGCCAAAACAGGCAACAACCTCACCGTCTGATGATCCCTGTAGAAGACGTGGAAAAAAAAAAACTGGTATTATCAGTAAGATAAGGAGAATGTAAAACCAGAATGTTATTTTAATCTAGCATAACCCTGTTTGGCTGCTTAGCTTACATACCATATTGGTATTTTCAAACAGTATGTTTCCCTTGTAACACTACAACACTTCTTAACTTTCTGGTGGAAAGCAATAGCAACTGTTGTGAAAGGACACGTCACTATAACTATTATGAGTTAACAAAAGTGTCTTCATCATCATGATCAAAAAAATTGTTTTTAATTTATCTTGTTTTTTTTTTTGTTTAATTCCTTTTTCTGTGTGGCAGGCTGTTCCCATTACGAGAACAAGGGCTCAACTTCTACGCACATGAACTGACTCAGGATGAGATCAAAGTATGACACACACAAGTAAACATAATGTATATACATAAACACTCTACATAGTGTGAGTCTGAGCTGCCTACTGCCTGTCTGATTTGTAGGCATTTCCTCATTGCGTAAGTGCTTACCATGGTTGAATGTTGCATTCAACAAAGTTGGTACATTCCTTGTATAAAGCTGTTACCCAGCTCCCTCAAAAGGGACAAAACCAGCATCTACAATGACAGTTTTGGCTCTTCATTTTTCTGTGGTTATGTGAATTGGTTCTCAAATTAATTTACACTTCATTGTTGGTGATTGGCAATGTGTCTCTGAGCAAATGTGGATGTGGTTTGGGTGAAAAAAGAGGTCATTTATAAAGATTCTATGTCCTTATACTCCATATGATTATCATCTGGTCACCCGAAATGCATGCCAAGCAGAAAGATGGCGCTGCACCCGTCTGTCGGTTTCTGATGTTCCGTATTGAATCCTGTCAGGAATTCCAAAGCACTCGTGAAGCTAAGCGGAGATTCCTGGCGGCCTATTCCCTGATGTTGGACTTCTATGGCATCAAACTGCTGGATAAGAGCGGAAATGTTGCTCGGGCTTCCAATTGGCAGGAGCGCTTCCAGCACCTTAATGAGTAAGCATACACACATAAACACACGATGCAGCAGCTTAGGGGTATAAAATTCCAGCCAGATTTGTGTGAATTTATCGCTCGGTTACCAATTGCTGCTTTTGTGTCCTTTAGGAAGGCAATTACTCTAAATCACATGCAACTTAATTGTTCCTCTATCAGCAGCCAAATGTGTAACAACATGTTTTAAGTCAACAAACAGATGGTTAAATGGTCATTTAAACAGTGATTTTTTTTTTCCATCACACTCCGTTTTGATGGTTTCATGGTCTGAGAGAACTCATTGCGTTGCCAATGACCCACCTGAATATTAGAAGATTGGGGGGCGTGCTTGTTAAGTATGTTTTTCTCCTTTAACCCAGCAAGGTCTTGGGCTATTACCAAGTCACAAACCTCCTCTAAACCTTTGCATCTGTTTCCAATTGTTGCCATTATCCCAACCACATGAAAAACATCAAAAAGTCCACCATAGAACAGATGCTCAATGCAGTTTTTTTCCTTTCTCATCAAGTATTCATAAAGACCTCTGCATCTGGTGCCCCGTGGTCTCTAGATTTCTCTCAGGCCTAAAAACTATCAGAAACAAACCATTCTTAATAAATAAGGCTCTGTATTGTCAAAGACTGTTGACTGCAACACCATGACTAATGTAGTCTTTTGCTTGTATGTTTATTAGTTTATTCACATTTTAGTCCTTTGACTAGTAGTCAAAGGACTAAAGTCAACAAAACTAGTAGTCAACAAAAACTAAAGATGGCTTGGTGTAGTTTTTTAAGAGAAATTAGACACTTTAGTGGCATTTTTGCCGTGCATGTTTAAGTTTTTTATCTCTTATGTGAACGGTTACCATGGTTACAGGAGACAATCTCATCCATTGTGAGGTTAGCTGAAAAGGCACTGTTTACCTGTTTATACAGCTTTGCTCTTCGGTAATAGAACAAACAGAATAAACAAGCAGCTAAAACATAAAGAGGAATGCAGTAGTTGTCATTTTGTGAACAGAAATAGGAAGATAGTTGACAGCCTACTTTGATCCTGTACTCATTCCTACCATTAACATTGCATCCATATCCACAGCCCATGATAATATTACATTAGCTTACCACATTATAAGTGGCACGCTGTCATGCTCGTACAATTTTCATCATAGTCTTTGGTCTAATTTTTTGTGAAAAAAAAAGTCAACAGATATTTTTTGCTAGAGTTTCTGTCGACACAATTTATGATGATCTATCTGAGTTTTCTCCCTCTTTCATTTGCTTCTCCTGTTATGTTCTTTAAAGGTCCCAGCACAACTACCTGCGGATCACTCGCATCCTGAAGTCACTGGGTGAATTGGGCTATGAGGCCTTCAAGGCCCCGTTGGTTCGCCTCTTTCTGGAGGAGTCGCTGTGCCACAACATCCTTCCAAACATGCAGCACAGTGCCCTGGAGTACTACGTCTACACCATCCGCCTCCCAGCCACGCGCAGACGCCTGCTTCGCTATGCCCGCCAGCACTACAGGCCTGCCCATGCCTTCCTCTGGGGTCCACCACCTAAAAGGCGAGGTGGAGGCGTTGGTACGGGAGGTACTGTGGGTGCTGGAAGTAGCGGGATCAGAGCACCTGCGCCAACACCAGAGCAACAGAGGAGAGAGGAGGAGAGCACCACCTCCAGCTCTACAAGAAGTGGGATTATTGTGTCTTCCCATGATGCCATGATGTGCCCGGATCTGGCCGGAGAGGGACCGAAGGGCTACGCAGGACTAGGGTCTAACATGGCTGGACTGGAGGGAGCGTTGATGTTGGTGGGAGCTAGAGGAGGGAGGAACGAGTACAATGAAGTTGTTCCTTTGTAGGGAATAGGAATTGGTTTGATTGATATCAGGTTTTAAAAGCAGAAAAAATGAGCCTGTTTTTAAAATAACCCTATTTCAATTGTAAAGAATGAAGAAGAACTATTCTTAGCAGACCCCCTAGGACTCTGAAATCCAGGGTCAGGACAGTAAAACACATTAACAGTTATAGCTTGGAATCTGAAGTGTCATTAGAATTAATTCAGGTTAAGGGCTTACCATAAACTATGATAGTTCTTCACTGCAGATTATTCAATTTAACTGTATTAGGGATTCTGATGTGGGACGGGTTTGGGAAGGTGGGCGGTCATATCCTGAGCCAAGCTAAACAATTTTGCCTTGGACCAAATCCCAAAACCATGTAAACCAGGAGAGACCCTCTCCTTTTCCTCATTAGGGTCACGAACATGAAACCAGTAAGAAAGAAAACAGCCTTATTTGATGCTGTGGTTTGGAACTGTGGCAGGTGTGAAATGTGGTAACTGATTCAAGAGCGTTTTAGAACCAAAGGTACCTGCTGGTTGGCAGGTTGGTCATATGATGGTTTTGGGAAACAGTCCTGCCTACTCAACAAACACTGTAGCTGGATTTCCACTCAATTTTTACAGGCGCTGTAGGGTGAAAATTATAATGTGACGAGGGAGATCAGGGAGAAGATTTTTTTTCCCTCTTTTTTTTTTTCCAATTCTGTGATGTGACATTAGGGGCAGACATAGGCGAAGACTGACTGAAACGGACAGTTTGTCATAGCAATACCTGGAAGATTGACTGAAGCAGGCACAAGTCAATATTTATCTGCTCTGCAATTTTACTGTCTTCAAGTTGAAGGAATCTGCTCCCTCTGAAAATTGTACAGCACTATAGAGCAAAAAAAAAACAAACAAAAAACAAAACTTGTTGGTGACTTTCTCTATCTATAAGAAACAGTTAAGGATATAGTGGCTTTTTAGTGGCATCAAAACTCTCCAGTAAACTATTACTGGCACCAATGGGGTCCACTTTGAAAGTGGCTAGGTGCACATGATGGCTAAATGTACATTCAGTTGTCAGTTTATTAGGAACGCCTAGCTGAAACTAATGCCATCTAATGCAACAGTCCTGCAATCTGTTTTTGTTGAAAAAAACAGAACATTGTTAAAGAGCTGCCGATTCAAGTGGATGATCATTCTGGAGGATGTAGTCTGCGGTGCTGTTAAACTGCACTGCGTTATGTTGAGAGGTGTTCCTATTATTTTGTCCACCCCATTCAAATCAATGAGGGTAGGAGAAACGACTGACACACCTCTTTGTATAATAAAGTACAGTTCGACATCACCACAAATTGCAGCCTCCAAAACGATCATACAGTTGAATCAGTGCCCCCTTCAACAAAAGCTCAACATTATAAGCTTCATGAAGGAGGATTTATTGCAGGAGTGTCGTATTAGACTGCATTCGTTTTAGTTAGGTGGACCTAATAAACTGGCGAGCGAGTATAGTATCCAACAATAGGTCAAAGAAAAAGAGCCTCTCGTTGTTTCAAGGGAAAGGGGGCAGTGTAATTTCTGTTTCATAATGTAGGTTACTGTTTAACTGGTTACAGTAAACTGTCTCTTTCTTAACTCTAGTCTCTACTCAAAAATAATTATATTAAACGTTCAGATAGATAACTAGTTAACAAGCTAATTTAGAGTCAGAATAAAAAATTCTAACATCCGCTGGCAGCGGTAGTTTCTGAAAGATAAATTTGCTAGTACTCGCTGTAGTTTTAGGCTGCCATTTTCTAAAACGAAAGTCAAGTTTTAATAGATAAAAACTGTCCCGTAATAGTTTTGAAGTCATTCTACGTAGCGTAATCGTAAAATACGTTGACGAATTGATGTTCCCTGCATTCGCCGTGACTCCGCCGTGCCTCACTTGAGTAACAAGCTAACATATGACTTCGGATTTGTTCGTTCAATAGTAAAATTGCAGGCAGTTTTTGAAAGGCCGAAAACAGCCTCACCTTCACCAACATTTTTTTTCATGTATGGTGTGAATTCCAAAATGCTTCCGGACATTTCTACTCCGATGGGTTTATGTCATGATGATTATCCGTCCGCGGGACTCTCTAGTTTCCTGCATTTTGTATTAACAGGGCACGCAATAGATCGGATTTTATGAACGCTTTTCACGAGAGTGCCACGCACGACCTGTTGTGCTTATGTAGACTGTGAATATTAAAATAGGAAAGATCCTTTCAGATCAATATTTAATTTTTCTCAAATTAAAATGGAATTTGACATTTGAAATTAAAAAGTGACAGCCCTGCCGAGGTTTTAATGGCTAACATGCCGACATTTTTGAAAAATAATCCATGATAATCTGTCATCAATAACGGAACACTTTCAACACGGCTGCCACAGGGTGTGTTGCGTCACCTGTAAGGCTTCTACACTTAACTGGACAAGGTGATTGGATGTGCACTGTGAATGAAGTTAATGTGTCAGACCGGTGATATGTTGTGGTTTGCACTTTTTCGACAATCTGTGTCTTCCGGTTGAAAGCGCCGTAGGTTTCTCCAAATCCTGGACCTACACATATAATCTACGAATGGTCATGAACTTTCTGCGTCATGAACATCATTGATTGTTCTCATGTTGTCTAACCTTGCAATAATTTGGCTAAATGATATGTAAAATTGAACACCCATATTCCATGTTATACACACCTAGTTTTCAAACAGGCTACACATACAGTAGTAGGTGGTGGTGCTGTTGACTTTGTCCTCTCAAAATGACAGATTAAAGCTTCTAGGGGTAAGTTTGTAGACGTGCAGCTGCTCATATTTTTTTTAGATATTCAGTATCTTCAAATTTGTACATTTACGTGACAAAAACACATTTCCCCATAGAGCTGTACTCTAATGAGGGTACAGGAGCCATTAGCATGTAGACTGTTATTCCAACTGAACTTTCCACTGACGGCCAGGCTTTTTTTTTTTTTTTTTTTTTTTTTTGTTTAATTAAGATTGTCAGCTTCCCAAGGCGGGGTGAAGCAGATTTTACACTCACCTCTGAAAAGCTGTTTAATCATCATATCATCTCATCACAGCATCACCTCTTTTTTTAAAGGCCAACATCAGCCTGAGGTTAAAGCAGTTTTGTTGAATTCTAGGCGTCATTTCCAACACAGACAACTGTGTTCCTGGTTGCAATAGCTAGATATCTGTGAAAATTACAAGCCATGTGAGGGGCGAGACAGCAACGATGCATATGATCGGGATTTTATCGCTTCTTCCTGACTTTTTCAGCTGTTCTTCCTGTAGGATAAGACCTCGTCGTTCATTATCCGACAAGGTCTCTCCATTGCTCCCCAGCCAAGTGTATCTGATATACTGTAATTGTAAAAATAACTTTTCAGGGGAATTGTGTGATAACATGGGCTCAAGTATCCAAATTTGTAGTATATTGTACCTGTACATATATGTGTGTGAGTGAGTGTGTATGTGATATTCTTAAGTGCCTCTTTTGTATTTTTTATGTTTATCTGTAAGTTGTAAGGAGTGTCTTTCCCAGCTAATTTCCTGTACATCCTGTTTTTGTACAGCATTTTGATATTTACATTATTGTTTTCATTATAGTCATTTACAGTACAGTATGAGTAGTGTTAATGTACAGTAACAGCAGGAATATATCCCATAAGAATTGGTATAAAGGAGAGGTTAATAATACAGTATATAAGACTTGAAATAATTTGTATCTGGCTTATTGATTAAAATGTGATTGTTCCATAGATGAGTATTCACTATGCCTGCTGAGAAGACCTGAGTTTTCCCAGGGGTTTTCAGCATTGATGGGTCACGATACCTGGATGGTTCCGCTTAAACGTGAAATAAAACTGGGGATATGGATTAAGAAATTTGTCAGCTGAAAAGAGTGTAAAGAAAGTGAGCATTGTGCATTACATGTAGATTTGAATTGATGAGCACATACAGTCTTCGTCAAGCCCAGAGCTGCTCTGGAAGCAGGAATAAGCCCATTGGTTGAGATAAACCTCCGTGGTCGGCTGAGACGCTTTTCAAAGGCAGAACAGCTGTCACCGTTAAATAAGATCACAGTGGAAGATTAAACATGCAAAGGGATTCAATTTCAAATACTCAATTTAACTAAGATTATCTGCCTGACTTCTGAAACATGAGAGACATGAGGAGCTCTAATATGACTGGAACTAATACAGCATTAATATGCACGTCCATGCCACATATAATATTATGCACCGCAAAACTAGAAAAGGAAGGCTCTGTCAGAAGCAAGCAAATGGCAGGTAATGGCGTTATGTCCGAAGCTCAGTGAAAAAGCTAATTTCTTAGATCCTGGTGCTGTTTCTCGTGACTGAACAGCTGTACTAAAGCTGGAAACCTAGCGGAAGATTGTTGGAACATACAAAAACACAAAATAACGGATTTCTTCCGGTATACACGGGCATCGGTCAGTCTTGACGGTCCGAAAGGAGCAAATACCTGACCCCTCAAATCCCAGCAATGCACACAAACAGCCACCCGCCTGGGCCTGATGTTGGACTGTCACTACATATCCTGGCCCCTGGAGGTCACGCGACAGGGGACTAAAGCCAGAAAATTTCAACCAGTCATTTTTAATTATCATTTGTCTTCCACTAATCAACGAATGCGGAGGAACATGTATGCTCACAGGTGTGATTGCTGTTTGCTCCCACACTATTATTTTTAGTGCTAACATGTAAACCAGAAAACAAAAGCACAAGGCTCTCCACCTCCTTAGTCCATCATTTGTCTCATGGTTTCTCGGTTTCAGTCGCACTCTAGGATTATAAGAGCCTGAAAGTGAGGCGACATCAACACTCACCGTGTTCACAGTGTTTTTCTCACATTACACACACACGCACACACACACATGGAATATTGTTTTGTACTATAGGTGAAGATGGTTAATTGAGCACTGTTGTGCTCCGCTTCCTGTCACTTATTTTCATCTTACTGCACTTTGTGAACGCATTTCGTTTCCACAAGATGACTTGCAGATGGGCATGTTAAATAACTATCATTGTTAACACGCTGCAAATATGTAACATGATAAAAAAAAAGAAAGAGCTACATTAAGCTATATTTCTGTTGGTACTACAAGGCTAGCAATGAGGGTGACATCGTGGAATAATGGCATGAATGCACCCAAGTAGGAAATAAAGAGAGGTCTTGTCCTACCCATTCATTCGACAACACCACCGGATGTCAGCTTTTGTGTAAAGCTAGAAAATCGTGTCAGCAAAAAACTTATAGAACTCTTACATTTTATTTATTTAATTTCTATCATTTACTTTTTCTACTCATGGTATATGTGATCAATATATCTTCATTACAAAACATAAAACAGCAACGGCCATGTTAGCTTCTGTTACTCTCGGATGAAACGTCAAAGTCAGGATCCATGACTGTAGTATGATTTCATGTCTCATTTGGGATCTCAGCAGTTATGAGTTTTGCCTGGAGCCTGTACCAATTACTTACAAATGTTATTTGCACAAATCATTGTTAATTTATCCTATTATCATCTGTTTTCGTTAGACAACTGTACAGTCATTTGCGATGGTGTCCTGACAAGAGAGAAATGTTCCTGCTGCCAGGCCTTAAAACATCAATGCACATTCGTATAGGGTTAAATTATACTCTGATAAATAGACAACTGACAAGGAGACAGGTAAATTTATAACAGCAGGGCTAAAATGCAGCAGACAGCTGATATTTTACCTGTGAAAGCATTCACAAAAATTACATACTGCAACGGTTTTCATTTGTCAGAAAGCTTGACAACTTTTATTTAAGTGTATAATGTAGTCTGAATGTATTGTTAATAATTCATTGTGTACACGGCCAGTCTCAAAGCTTCTTACAGTCAATCATGTGATGTCGGTGCCTTCCAGAGCCAAGACGAGGAAGAAATCACTCTGATTCTCCGGTACAAAGGACAAATCTGTTGCAGCAGATCTGCCAGCTGAATAATAGGATTAAAGTTGTCAGCAAAGAGAGTTGGAGAGGCACTAGGAGCCATATATTATGTGAATAGCAAACCGACTGACGACCCCTCTCAAATGATTCTTTTCTCCATAAAGAAGTTGGAAGGTAATAAAACGGATGCGATTAGAAAGGTTGCTGCCATACGAAGAGGGCTTCAGCAGAGAGATGTGATACGCGGAGTCTTCAAAGAACCTCAGATCTATTGTAGTGCGACTCGTCTCACTCCTGCTGAACCTTTCTTCTTTTCCCCTCGGTGACAGCATCGATCCTAACACTTATCTTTGCTGCTGTTGATCAGCATTGGTGAGAAAACACTAGACACAAGAGATGAAGTGTCAAGAGAGCAGCTTTACATGCTTCCTAATGTCACTACCATAAAAGATATGATGTATACATGATGCATTTTTATAAACATATTGGCAATGGAAATTTTAGGTTTATTCTGTCTGTGTGAGGAATGATGACTGCTTTTCAAGAAAGCCCAAGAGCAAAGTACGCTTGCTCTAGCATCTTTCTGTTAGGCTTGTGATTAGCCCTTATTTAGCTTGGACTGAGGAGCTAGTCAGATCTGGCTGTATTCAGAAAATCAACATGTAGAGATCCAAGCGAAGGCTCATTGGAGCATAAAGACCAAAGCGCATGGAGAACGACAGTGGTGAGGGACCTAACGAATAGAGCAGAGGATCCGGTCGATGCGGAGGATAGAGATGTGGAGGTGCAGCGTGTTATGATGGAGCAAGTAATGAGAAGGAAAAGAGATTTTAGAATCAGTCAGTTGTTTTCATTTGTCATTTGTTGTTCATGTGGAAGCGCCCTGGCAGCCGAATGGTTAGAACACATGCCACAGTACTGCAATGTCCACGGTGTGGTTTCATGTTTGGTTTCATTTACATCTGTCCCTCTGTCCCTGCCTATAATTCCTGTCTGCCTCTATACTGTCCACTATCAAACAAAGGCAAAGATAACACAAAAAGAAAAAAGTCTCAATTTATAGTAAAGAACTAGACAGCTTTTGTTCACCGGATGAATTTGAGCATCTATCTGAAGTCTGACTATTAGCTGGATCTAAGCCATAGACAGAGTCTATCTTTGTAATTCCAGCCCCAGGAAAAACACTGGCAACTCATTTGGGACCTCCAGAGGTGTCTAACATCATCATGACATCACATGTGACTATGAGACGTGCTTCATCGGTGAAAAGGCGAGGACCCTTGACAGGAGACTGAATGAATACCAGGAACACAGAACATCAGCTGTCTATGAACAGACTAAAACCTGTCACGGCATCAACTGGGCAGGGGTCAAAGGTCATCAAGCTCAAGGAGAAATTTCAAACCCAACACCAAAGACCAAGTTCTACACTTTGGTCATGTGATGACAACTGAACCATCTCCATTATTGCCGAGAAAACTCACATCTGCGGGGATTCCATTTCCAAAAGAACGCGAGATACAGTTGAAAGCTCCAGACAAAGCTAGTAAGTGGATATTGAGTTAGGTTTTTTATGTCAAATAGTGAGAGTCGATTTGTCAACATGGTTTGACTTGCAACAAATCACAAGATCATTGAATTCATAATATCTTAGTGTAGCAGTGTACAGCAGCACAGAACTGTCACATCCATGAAGAAGGAAGGAAAAAGTATCTCGTTATCACTGCAAAGCAGCTTATTATAAGCTTAAGCTTATTATGCTGAAAAAATATTTCATTATGATGAGGTATAAATATATTCTTGTAATTCCTCCCTTTGTATAGTATTGCTATTGCATTGTACATGTAAAAGAACTCAACAAGATCCCTTTCAGAGTTAAAAAAAAAAACAGGAAATTTTGCTCCTCTTAAGCAAAGTTCTGTACACGGGAATGTCAGTGGTAAGTACATCTATAGAGCCAGTTTGGTTAATAGCAAGGTACACCTTGAGCACCCAGAGCAACCTGAGAAATCAAGAGTCGGTTAGTGGAAGTTGGAAGATTAAATAACTCTTGGAAATAGAAATATCACCGCACGGCTTACATCTTCCCACGTAAGCGTTCGCGTAAGTGAGTGTGCGTTGGTATGTGTACTGTATCTCCTACGTGCACACTCACCTGAATGTCGGCAGAATGAGGAGGCCTTCCATGCTGTGCGCTCAGGCAGGTAAAGAGTGTAGGGCTTTTCGGTGACTGGCGTGGAGACATTTTGGCTGGTTTACATGTTGGCAGCTGACCGAAAGAGACCAAATCCAGAGAGAAATTGAATCACTTCCCTGCTTGTTATACAGTGTGAAAATTGGTGGAGTATGGACGTGCGTGAAAGACGCTGAAAGGGTCTGTAAAGCTGAGGGAAACTGCGCAAGTATAGTACTGTGGGTTTAGCATGTGCAGTCCCTTCAACATTACACACAGCCATTTGATCCACTGTTAATATACAATATTGATTAGTGTGGTTTTAAGTTTAAAGTGACACAGAAGTAAAATACGATGGTGGTTTCAAGAAAAGGTATATCTATTCCTTTTCCTCAAACTCTGCGGTTGAGTCCTAATGGCTAGGAAAGCATCCATTTTAGAGACATGACAGCTCATGTTTATGCACAAAACGTTTTCCATCCTCAGAACGCATTTGCACAGTCCTTTCCCACACTATGTTCTTCCTCAACATCCTGTTCCAGACACTAAATTATGCAAGCAGAATGCCAGCAAAATGCTGTGTCTGTGCGGCTCTAAAACACAGTGTCAGCCGGCCCCAAGTCGTGTCATGCATCTTTAAACTTCCCACGAGTCGGTGTACAGCCTGGACTCTTCATTCTTCGAGCCGACAGCAGCACCGGGAGGCCGTCCGTAGGGCCAGCAGTGCTTTGAGCCAGATGCTAACCTAGGCATGCATGCTAACATGCGCATGTCTGGCAAATATCATGTTTACCATATTTATTATTTTAGTTTGGCATGTTAGCGTGCTAACATTTGCTTTAATGCACTAAATAAAAGTACAGCCGAGCCTGACGGGAATGTCAGCAGTTTTGCGGGTATTTGGTCACAAACGAGAAAAATGAAAACTTGAACCTGATTATAGATGAAGGGATGACCCAAGTTTTTACAGTTCATCCTGAGGCGGACGTGTCTGTACCAAATTCTATGGCAATCCATCCAAGACATTTCAGTCTCAACCACAAATTTCAACCTATCTGCGGTTCTGGGGGAAAAATCATAGTTTATAGTTCAGAGATGTCTCTTTTTATTGCAAATCCTAAGTACTGTTCAACTATAAGGAAAATAATTATATCTGTGACGATCTGCACACGTTCCAAACTCTCAGTGAATAAGCTGTGAACACAGTGAGTAGCTCAAACTCCAGCGAGGGTGTTCCTCAAATACGCTGTCAGTGTGACCTGTTGCATGCCTTATTGGCCTCAGTAAACTAAGCTAGCCGTGTTATATTTGCGGGAAAGGGAGGAAACTAGCAAGCGGTGTAGAACAGATAATCATGACACCAGATCATCTGAGGAGTACTGTATGTCGGAAGCATTTTGTATTTATTTGCGGGTTGTATTCAAATTAATTACAGCAGTTATGTTAGGTCTAATTTGTTCAAATTTGATTTTTGTCTCTTTTTTTTGAAAAACTGACAGCCCTAACATTCAATACATCATAGAGATGCATTTTATGTTCAATTTATGGAACGGGAATTGTCATTATATGTGATGTTTCCAATCTTATCATCTCTTTTAGATCTTTTTAGCTACAGGAGTTCAGAATTCTTTTGAATTCTACTCCTTTTCAGTCAAATACAGTGTATGGTCACACTGTTGAATTTGTCTATGCTTGCACTCTGTCTGCCATTTGCTTTGTGGCATGTGTGTGTGTATCCAGTTTGGCACTTTTTTCTGCATTGTTGCCCAACAACAGATGGTGTCTCCATGTGCTTCCTTTCCTCTCATCTTCCATTTCCTCCCAGCATGCTCTCTAGCGTGCCGCTGTGCCTTTAAAAAAGATATTTCACAATATTCTCCTCTCTCATTCTTGAGGGGAGATTATGAAAGTTCAGACACCGCTGGAGACTGGTAATCACCGACACTCACTTATTGCCACAACAGTACGTCCAAAGGCCATATCTGTAACACAGCAGAGTGCACCACAGCAGTACTTTTTGTTTTCCTGTTTTTGACAAGAGCTGATTTTTTCCCTCTTGCCTGTCTGCAGATATGAGTACTGTGGCTGATAGCTGAAGCTTGAGCGCAGCCGGTTCTGAGGGATTTCACTGAACTACTGGAGAAAAACGAAAATTGTAAAACTTAACTGAGAATTTTTTGTCTGCTATTCCTGTGGTCTATCAACCGATTCCCTTCATTGGCTGTTTCTCATGAAAGGGAATGGTTCAGATTTCCCCCAGTTCATCCTGAAATACCCATTATATTTCATATCTTTTGAAACTTGGAAACCGTAACTATGGTGTAAGTTAAAGATCTGTTGGTTTAGACAATGCTTGGCCGCAAACTACCTTCGGAACGATGGACAGAGCTGGAGAGCTCACAGCATTTCTACTCCTTCTTGTGCTCTGAATACAAATTATGCAAGTGCAAGTGCATGTTGAGACGGGCCGAATGCAAATCTAAAAATAGTTGTTTGGAGGTTTATGCATATTGCATAAAGGAACCAAGACATATCCTAACGTGATTAAAAGCAAATCTAACGTCAGTGGACCTTTCATTGTTCCTGTTGTTCATTGTTGGTCAGTTGAAGTAAAGGTTCTCGTTTCGGTACAACCAAATCATCGTCATGCAATAGTTACATACACACGTCAAATATTCCTATAAACCTGCCATGGTTTAGTAGATTGATGAAAGTTAGACATGGGCTGTGACTGAAATAACTGAAAGGACTCATTCTCTGCTCCCTATTTAACAGACACTCAACTCACTTACTCACTGGTGAGCAGTAAACTGACTTTTCAGACACTTGATCATCTTCATCCTATGTCATCACTGACAGATGTAGAGTTGCTTCATTTTCATTTTGTTTTGGCAGCTATAAAAAGCCGATGCGTTTTTTTGTGGGATTATCAGCAGACATTAGTGAATATCCCGTGGACACTACTTTTTTCATTGCATTGTGGGAATGTTTGAGGCCACTATATAAAGCATAAATGTTAGACTCAGAATTTGATCAATCAAATAAAATAATCAAATAAGTTATATCAGCATTCTTTTAGTAGTCGTGATGTCAAATTCAGTGCCTCTTTGAATTTGCATGCGGGCACCTCTATAATCCTGACTCTTCCTGGTTTGTCACTGTGAACAAGAGTGAACAGTCCGGTTTCCATTGGCCTGAAAAAGATAATATTTTAATTCATAAAATAGGGTTTACAAATTAATCAAACCATACAAAGCCGTCTCTGTGTATCAAAATTAACACACCGCTCTGCCTCGAGATGGGTCTTGATTGTTTAGTCACGTCATTCAACTCATCCCAGATGGGCAGTGTTGCCAGGCAGTTTTCCACTTCTGCTTTTTCTGTCGCCCATGAGCAGGTTAAAAAATGTTTTGGGTGGGTTGTGACAATTTGGCATGCTTTTTTTTTTTTTTTTTTTTTACTAGCTGTGATAAAAGAATTACATCTGCTCATTCAAATGAATTTTAAATGTTTAATATAACATCTAAAACATCTAACCTCTAAAATCTTTTATATTATGACCACTATTATATTTTAATTTTGAGTTTTGTGGGGGTTTTGAATCTGCCTAATTATATTCACAAGCCCAAAAACATTTTTTTGCTAAATGAAAATTAAAAATTGGGCTTCTTTTTTGATTATTGGGCGATTTCAACGCTCTGATTGGGCCAATTTCTGACAGTGTAATCTGGCAACACTGCAGAGGTGTACTACTTTCTAATAAGTCAGTCTCTATAAAGAGTTTGCAAGTTGTAATGAATGGCTTTGCAGCTAGAGAAACACCAGTCAAAGAAATGTTTCACAACATGGCAGTCCAAATTTTGTTCTGATAACTGATCTCTATAAGCTTACTACATGATTTATCTATTGTTAATAAAGCTATTATTTGCTGTTTCTAAACCCTGTTACAGGGGGCCTAGTTAAAAAGTACCCACTTCAAACTGGAGTCAGTGAAAGCTAATGTTGACAGCAACGTTTTTTTTGGTTTGTTTTTCTTTTGGTTCTTATTTTTAAAATCCTAACTCTGCAGGTTTTTTAACTGATTTGTTTCAGTCTCGATGACATGCCGAAAGCATAGATAGTTTGGTTTCGGGGTTGTGGGGTCATGTGGTAGAAACTACAGCTGACGCAAGAGTCCACTTCTGCTTTCTGAGGTGCAGAAAACAGGAACTTCATGTTATTTTTCATTAGCTGGTAGCGGCCCAGTGACCTGAAAAACGTCTTGGAGCCGGAGACAATGTATATCCCGAGACACTGATCGTCATCACTCTGTTTTCACACAGACACAGACACACACACACACACACACACACACACACACACACACACACACACACACACACTATCGACAGATTTCTTTAAGACACAGTGATACACAAAAAACAGTCAAGCAAAATCTTGAGTCTTCATTGGACATAATTCACTTTTTATTCAACCTTGAATTCAGCCAAACATCATAACAACTCAGGGTTAAGGTTGGTAACTGCACCTGTACAGCAGGGATGTATGATCCTAGCAGGCGTCTTTATGACACCATGGCTCCATCTTGTGGTAACTGCATGGACAGCATTCTTTCTTGCAAGCTATACATCAAAATATTTTTCCGTCAAAACCACTATTTCCTACAGCAAATGGTGTAAGTACCCAATTTAAATAAAAGCCCACTGTGTATGTCAAACCTGCTAATTTGATAAACCATAGATACTGTGTGTGCAAGGATCAGGTAAGCGCAATAAATCATAGAAAAGCTCAGCGATAACTGAAAGTAAACAGGATAATTGAAGCAGTAAATCACAACGGAAGATAGCAAAACAGCAGTAGAACACAAAATGAGTAGATAAATACAATAACTGCAATATGAAAATATAAGTTAAAAATACCATTGATAAAATATAAGATGAAAAAAGACCTCTTATATGAATTATGTGATTTTAGCATAACCCTTACACTTCAGTCATTTTCAAGGGTGAGTTTAAAAATGTTTAAATAGGGATGGGTAGTTGGGGGGGGCAAAATTCAAAGAAGAGGGGAACATTTTGGAAAAGATTAAAAATGTGTTAAAACCCAAATTTAAAACCCTGGTTCTTGGCAGTAATAAACTGTACATTATTAATAATTATATTGTTTATTCCGTGTAATAAATGAATGCCAAATAAACAAACAATATATAATAAATAAACAACTTTAAATATTCTAATATGAGATCATATCAATTAATAGCTGCCATTTGTAACTTAAAATATCCTACAGCTACAGACAGATAATAACACAATGGGCCCCTGGACACAGACATGTAGAAGGCCCCCCCAACTGCTCTCACTCAGGAGCAAGACCCCTGACCACCAAGGGTGGCCGAGCAGATTCCATGGGGCCCAGTATCACCCCTGGCCCTGCCCTGCTCACGTGATAACAGGTGGTGGTACACAGAGGAGTTCAGAAAACACTGTTCATAGACAAACACGACATCAAAACTTTTATGCTACTCAAAAAGGCAATATTCAATTTATAGCTGTCCATATGGACTTAACAGGGTGCTAACCATGACCGGCAACATCTACAGTTCGAATCTGGAACCTTTGTTGCATTCTGTTCCCCATCTCTCCCTCCCCCAATTTCCTGTCGCCCCTCTACGATGACCAGAAAAAGACAAAGTAAGAAGAACTCATATGGAAAACAGAGTGAACACGACCCATTTACAGATGGAAGAAACTCATTCATGCAGAGAAAAATGTAAATGTAGTGCAATATGTGATGTGATTCCACAGACTATAAGTCACTTGATGGGGTTCAGCACTGTTCACAACAGCAGCGTTAGGCTTGGCAGGGATGACCTGTAGTATTCAAGAGCAGAAATCACATCCTTCTCTGGCTGTGATTACACTGTTTTCACACCAATTTCAAGTTTTTCTCGATCTTAAAACTTCCATTTTCAAGTATGGTGACTCCTGGGCACACTGACCAACAGTTTTCACACAGTCATTCCCCTTTAAACAGCCACATCCTCCCTGCCTATGTATTTATGATAGATTGTATATTTTTAGTCCTAGAATAGCAGACTTGCAAGTACGAACACAGACAACACCCACTGTTTCTGCTTCCTCTGTGCGTCTTTCCTCCTATTGCCACTACACCATGAAGCCTTTCACACACTAACACACACACACATCACAGCATAACAACACAGACAGGACCACTGGTATTAATGTTTTCACTTTATTGTTCTTTTTCAGCTTTCTGAACAAAACACGTTGATGCACTTTCATGTTAATTTCTGTTTTGTTCCAAAGGACAAAGAAAAAAAGTTATGTACATGGACAGGTCTGAAAGCACGTTTTGCCACAAAGTCACAAAGAGTCTTATACAAGATTAAAACACTGAGCAGTCATTTATTACCATTAAAGCTGTTACATGGTACACGATAAGTTAATTTTCCGTCATTTTTATGCCATTTCCTCCATTCCTTCCTTTTGCTGGACTACTGCTCTCTGTCACATACTCCGAAGTGTGTGCGTCCTAGCCCCAGTGGGACAGCCATGACCGAGGTCGCTGGGTCAGGGAATCTAGCCAATCAGAGATGTGCCGCTCCCTGTTTCCTGTCCCGAATGGCAAGCATTCCCCAGCAATCCATCCGAGGATGTCAGAGGAATTGCACAAGTCCTTTAGTTGAAACTCTAATAACTCTTTATTTACACAGGCCACCATCCACTTACATCAAGTTAAATTTAATGCTGTTGATGTGGTTTTTGCCAATGAGAATGAAGACAAAGTTTCACAAATGCAATGTGGTATTGCGCTGAAGTACGTCTGTGTGTGGCCACGCTGGTTTCTCTAAAGCTTCCAAACTTAGTGTTATATTCGGCCGTACTGAGGAGCAACAATTTGATTAAAGATGTTTGAATTCTTTTTCAGGACTCGTTAAAAGAAGGAAGATTCGCTTCCACTGTGAAATGCATTGTTCACTTTCACTTTTGTGTAACAAATGTCAGTTTAAACACAGAGCAATTTTTGTTTGGTTTGAAGTTGCACCTATGATTTGTCAGCATGCATCCAGATAATGGCACAATTTCTTGATTAAAACTAGAAATACCATACATTGTCACCCCAAGAGGCTAGTAACCACATTATTAACACGAGAAGGTAAAAATGAGGTATGAAAACCCAATTTCAAGTTGAATTTGCTTGACTTACAGTAACTTAGGTTATTGAGTAAGTAAAAATGTACCTATTTCATATATTATCTTTGTGTTTTGGTTTGAGGATTTAAGTAAAGTAACAGTAAAAACATGTAGTGGGTGAATTATATGATGTAATAAATTATGATATGTGAATACTGAACTGAAAGGCGAACGGACAGAAAAAATAATTTTTTGACTTTCCTCCCCTGCTGCGAGTTGAGTTCCTGAGCCAGGAAGTGCAAACAGTCCCACTCCCGGCCACCAGGGGGCAGACGCCGAGAGTGTAGGATGTTTACACTACCTAGAACTCAGAGGTCACAGGGCAACTTTCCACTGCATGAAGTTAGCTTATATTAATGTTAAAATCTAAAACAATGTCAAGCCCTTACAAACAGAAAACTGTGTGCAGTAGAGCAGGTAGTGGATGTGGACATGGTTTTCTTTTAAGAGGACAATTTTACACCAAAGAAATCTGTTCTGTTTCATAAAAACTGTACTTAAATGGTCAGTTCAACCAAATTAAATAAAATATGTAATACTTTAAAACATAACTCTTGTGCACTGCTCCCCAGCCTGTCTGGTCTCTGACCCTTAAAACAAAGCAATGTGCTAGCGACCAGTAATCATACCTGTGAGTTTGGATCAGCGTGACCAAAGAGTTTTGTCCTTGATTTATCCGTTCACTTTTATAGGCCTGAGGAAAAACAGTTATTCAGTAATTCATGAGAAAAAGCAATTCTTGGAGAAAAAATTTGAAGAGTAAACATCATTATGTGTAATCGGCCATCTACAATATACCAAATACAAACACAACTATCTGTTTCGTTTGGGTTACTTGACCCTTTAAAAAGGTCCAAATGGTAGCATTTAAACATGAATTAAGTATTACAACATTATTTCTTAAAGACTATCTGAGAAGACCACAAGCCAACACACCTCTATTCTTAAATTTACATTTTTACTCTATTGGGAGACAGTTGGCAGGAGATGTGCTGGATTACTGATGGATTTTCAAATAAACAGATATGGGATTTAGTTACATCTAAATACTGTAGCAGAAACAAATAAAGTGCTGCATCATCTGGAGGTTGCTTGGTTTGACTGTATCTTTCCATGTAGAGGAGCTTTTGTGAACTGAACTATTTCCTGGGTTTTCCAGCACCAAGGAAGAAATGCTGAGACTGTTTAGACAGAAACTGCAAGAAGCACAGCATGTTTTCATTCATGGTATGATGAATGTGGGGGTGGGGGAATAATATTAGAATGCTTCCTTCCTTCCTTCCTTCCTTCCTTCCCTGTCTGTGGCCCCGTAGTGTATGTTACACCCACTTCCCCTCAACTCCAACTGACGAGGGCGGAGGAAAACTCCAGACCAAAATATTCAGGAATAACAATTTTGTTTTGCTTTCCATCTCCTTGTCTACCTCATTCTATGTTCACCATCATCTCTTTTGCCTCATTTCCCCTTATGGGAATAAGGGGAAAATGTATAAGTATAAGTAAGTCCACTGTTCCTCTTTTTTTTTATCCGTCTCCTTCCATTCCTTTCCCCTCCCATGTCCTTGTCTCTCAGGAGAGGATGAAGCCGCTCCCATCCGAAGGGAACTGAACTGCAAAAATGGAGACAACTATCACTGCCAGCCATTTCTCCTTGAACTCCATTCCACTCCTCCATTTTTTCAGGGATTTTTGTTTGTCCTATTGGTACATATTTACTTATACTATGAAGTGAGTCATCCATCATGATCAGATTAAGTTTTACTCACCAACAGCCAACAAGTGTTTTGAAAGTCACAGGTTTATTCAAGCAGCATTTACAGTAAGTGGGATAATGAATGTCACTTGGATGAAGCCAAAAAGGCTTGGAAACCACAGACAGACCAAAATGTTTCCGTTGCTATCGACATGACTCTGATGCATAGCACTATATGTTAATAACTATGTAACGTTATAGGTGTTATGAGTCATCTTAAGCCCTTTAATTTCAAAGTAAACGTGGTGTATTCTGAGTAAATGTATGCATTGGCTGCTATTGGTTTGCAGTAAGGTAACGAAAACTGTGACACTATAAAATTGTCTGCGGCCTTTTTAATGATGGCGACGTCATAGACGATAATATGACACAGTCTTCATACAGTATTGTTGATGAAAAACAATGCTACTCAGATGTAATATAAAAATAAAATACTAACTTAGGTCTAATATTTGTGGTATCAATACAAGGGGGGCACGGTGAGGTGCTTTAAGATCTGACTTTAATCAGCTTCTTCATGTTTAATCTAGCTGTTCTACGGAAGCCTTGTAGGACACACGTATCCATTACCTTGATATTAGCTATTTCCAGCTTCATAGGTCCAGTCCAGCAAATAACAGCAATGTGACAGAAAATGGCAAGATGGCATAATAAATGTAACAGTCTTCTATAGCTGGAGTCAAAGCTACTTTGCAAGCTAGAAAACAACATTGCTAGTGTGTAAGCAGAAGTCCTCAGTGCCTGTAGCCCCAAATAGGAAAATAGCTGCCAGCTGCCATTGCTACTCTCCAAAGTTATTGCTGAGATCTTTGAACATGTAGTTATGGCTAATTGGTCTAATGGGGCAAAAAGTGGTCAGACAGTCAGAGAGGTTGTACACAAGCGTTTTTTGGCACATTTATTTGGAAATGAAAGAAAAAAAACTGTAAAATTATTACCCAAACTATAAACATCCACCATAGCTTGCAGCATGACTTCCTTCTTCCACCATATTTGCCATAGTTGTGTGCATTTATGGGTTTCCAGTGCAATAAGGGATTATTTGTGACATTACAAGTCAAGTAGAACTTGACTTGAGGGTCAACTGGTTGTGCAGCTGTAATAAAACAGGATCAAAAAACACACAAGGCAATTAAATGCAATAATACAATATAATAAAAAAGTTTTTAAAAAATGGTTAAAAAAAACAAAAAAACAAAACATCGAGTACATAAGTACTCTATGTTTAAGTAGTACTAAAACTAAAATCAATGTTTACCAAGCATGTTTGGGTTGTCAAGCTGATATTACCGTTTTCTATTGGAGTTTAGCACTGGAATGGTCGAGGCTATGAAAAAGTGTTTGTATCTGTTGATTTTGGCTAGTGGGTATTTGAAGCAGCAACTCAAAGGCAAGGTCTGAAACTCTAGGTGCATGTGGTGGGTGTTGTCAGACGAGATGGATTCTGCTTTCTTTAACAGCTGTTTGTTATACAACTCAAACAGACTTTTCTGTTGAGTATCTGTGATACTGCTGCTACAGACCCAGATCACCTTTGCTAGTGCATCGTTCTGTTTTAGATTGATTGAAGCATACAAACAGATGAAGGAAAAAGTAGAAATCAACAAAAGATCTATAAAACAGAGTCATCAGGGACCTGACAACATCAAACTTAATCAGCTTCCTCAGACAAAAAAGGTGCTGCTGGCTTTTTTCATTCAACATACTGCTGCTACAATCAAAGCTCAGCTTATTATCAATTATAATGCCCAAGTACTTGTACGGCTCAACAATTTCTATGTCCTGACCATTAATTTTAGTTTTGACAGCCTTGGAATCATGACATCTAAAATCAATACAATTATCCTTGGTCTTTGTCACATTTAATTACAAAAAGGCTTCTTGACACCATCTTGAAAAATAATCAATGACAGAACCATGGGACATTTTCTCCTCATTCAGCAGGCTCATTATAACCATATCATCTGCAAACTTCGCAATGTGATGGTTTTCTATCTCAATGCGGCAGTCATTAGTGTACAGGATATATAGGAGAGGAGAGCGGACACAGCCTGGTGAGAGCTGGTTGATGTTGAAGTTAGTCCAGAGACAGGTCCATTCACTCTCACTCTCTCAGATCTTTTGAGGAAGTCCAGGATCCAGCCAGCAATGTTAGTGTCAAACCCAAAACACTCAACAAGTTTCTGCACCAGCAGGTGAGGCTCTATGGTGCTAAAAGGTGATGAGATAGTCTACAAAAAACAGTCTTGCATGGTTCTTACTACCCTCTAAGTGCTTATAAATAAAGTTGAGAAGATTAATAGGTGCATCCTGAACATCCTGTTGGTTCGAAATGCAAACGGTAAGGGGTCGAGAAGATACTCCGTCCTGTCAAAAAGTTTGTTTTTAATCAACATTTCAAAAGACTTCATAACGGGTGAAGTCAAGGCTACAGGCCTTTAGTCATTCAGAGTCTTCTGATGACTGCTTTTTGCAATGGAAATTATTTTAGATTGTTCCCATGGCTCAGGGACCCTTTGCTGACAGAATGACAAATAAAAATACATTTAAAAAGAGGGCCTGTTTGATCAGCACATTGGGAAGGGATTCGGCTACCAATGTTGTCAGGGCCAGGGTTTGTACTAGCTTTACAATGTTTAAATGTAATCATAACATTGTGTACAGAAAAGGAAGAGACAGATTGACTGGAGTTCAGTAGGTTGTGTTTTAAAACAGCAGTTTGTTGCTAACATCATGCACATCAAATCTTGAATAAAACGTATTACGAGTGCTTACTTTTGGTTTTGCCTCCAAATCACATGGTGGTGATTCCTGAAGTCTCAGCTGTTTTACAACATGATTGTCTGCGTGCTAGTGTTTGTTGTTCCACTGAACCTATCTGTAACAATGCCGCCGTGTTCTGAGATCTCAGCAATTACATAGGTGAATAAAAAGTTATCACAACTTATATAACTGATGGCCAGAGCAACGAAAATAGAACCCAGCCTGGATTAAACCATGATTTTCTTTAACCTAATTATCCTTTTATATCTTACCATTCTTTTATACCTTCTGTAATCATTCTTTGATTCAACAGTCGCTATACTTACAGTTGTGTCAGTGGTGTCAGTGACCTAGGTGCACTTCACACACATTTCGTGACAGCACACAGCAGGTGGAATGTAGCGAAGGTACTAGCAGTTGGCTGCTGCAAACATCCGACTGAAAGCTCCAGAACCTAACACCAGCTTCCAGTCAAGGATGTTTACAGTAGCCCTGACTGCCAACCAGCCTGGAAAGGATACAGTACCTATGAAGTCACTCAAACACACACATACACACACCATGCAGACATGCATGTCTGCAACACACTGAAAAATGTCCATCTTAAAATTTTATTTAGTCAAACAAGTGAAAATGTCTGGCACTGATGTGAGATAATTCCACTTGTTTTAGTTTAAAGCAAGGGGAAGAAGTGAAATGTTGAATATAGAAGAGCGCTTTCAATAATTAAAAACTGTAACTTAATAAAAATCAAATCCAGTTTCCACTGGATGCAAGGGTAATGATCAAACCCCATTTAGTGGACTTCTTTCACCTGTATTAAGAAAAAATGCATTCTGACTACTATATATATAATCAAATGTTAACATGGAAATTTCTTGGAGTGCACACATATGCCCCATAATATAATCACAGAGACAACATCAACACAAAGTGTATACAGATATTTCAACATCTACAGGAGAAAGCAAAGTTTAAAAAAACAACAAAAAAAAAAAACACTACTGGAAAAATGTAGCTTCTGTCCCACTGCCAACTTGGACTCAAAGAAAACTCTGGTGAATTTCCTCTAGAGCTCTACAGCCTGTTTGTGTCACTTCCACTCTTTCTGCTGTCTATTCTTATTCCCAAACTTGCAGACGCCTTGCTTGAGAGGAATAATCCATCATCACATAAAAGTACAGGAGGAATGTAAAACTATGCTGGGGCTGTTTTTTTTTTTTTAAACAAATCTGAAGTACTGTACTGCATCTTTTAATGTAGGATTCTACACCTGTCTTCCAACATCATAACATATATATTTTTTTTATTTTTTCCTCTTTTTAAGTTTGGAGTAGCCTCTATCACTTATTAGTTGACATCCAAGATGACTGCAAGACTTAAGGCCCACCAAGTCTGTCAATTTTTGAAAAATGAAATTTTGTATACTTTGCATGGAACTGTTTCAATTTCACTACAACACAGCACTGTTCACACAGAACACTACAGTGGTGGAAAGCAGCATCCATTCTTCCTATTTTACAGTACAGACTTAGTGATAGGCAGTGACAGCACAGTTAATGGTTTCCACTATGTTTTCTTACCCCAGCTTTGTTGTCCAGTAAGCAATCTATCAACATGTGACATTCCACCACCTTAACTCCCAACCCACACGTACACATAGACACACATACACATATTTACCATGTAAACACAACTCAGCTTTTCTGTTTAGCCATCATACATACTCCCACAGCTCAGCACACACACACACACACACACACACACACACACACACACACACACACACACACACACACACACACACACACACACACACACACACACACACACACACACACACACAAACAAATCTAATTACTTCTTCACACGCAAATGAATGTGGAGGACTCCCATAGTGACCTCTCTGACCCTGCTCCCCCAACCCAAACGGTCACTTCCTGTTTCTTCCTTTGTCTCTCCATTTCTCATTCACTGTGTCTCGTATATAAACACACACACTCAAGACATGTACTGCCTAACCCACACACACACACACACACAGAAAATTTGCAGTGCGCATCTCTGTTTATATCAGACATTCTCCTTCACACACCTTTGATGACCATGCTGTGAGACAGGACGCATTTAATTGCGTGTTGTGTGTGAGAGAAAGAAAGAGAGTAATAGTGAATTTGTTTGATAGAGTTGGAGAGTGAAAGAGCAAGAGAGCATGTAATCACATGTGTGTCCTGTGCTGAGATAAGGACAGGAATGCCATTTCTCCCCATTCCTTCCCTGTCCTTCACTAACAAACAACTGACGTGTAAAACTACAGTAAAGCAAGCACTGTTTTTTAACCAACATGTAATAAAACACAAATTAAATATGAATTTTATGGCCACTTGGAGCTTCTAACATTTGCTACCACACAGGATCAGATGTGACTATTCTATTTAGCTGACTGCCTATGTAGAAGCCTGACTAGGAAGTAGGAGGTAAAGGGTGAGTAACATGGGTAGATGGGTAGCATGTCATTATTGTGCAGGTCCACTCAGACTGCTCTGGGTAAAATATGGCAACCAAGATTTCAAAGCCATTCTCGTTATGTTGTAGTTACATTGACATTGCATGCAGACTGAGCACAACTAATTTGCTTTGAAATGAGTTATTTCCAAAGGTCTGAATTTCCGTTGGAGACATAGCATGAAAACCAAGCATGTAGTTAAATCCTTGCAGTTCAATGGCTTCTTGCAGACCAAACATGTAGCTTTGTGTTGTTTGTTTTGAAATTTCATTGTAATTAATATTTGACCAATGAATCTGTGTTTGTTTAATGTGACTGGGGGCGAGGTAATAGCGTTACTTTAGCATTGTTTCTCAACATACATACATAGTCCACATTTTATTCTATAAATGATCCGAGTCAACACCAAAAGTTGAGGTCATCCATAACAACAAAAGCTGTCATATAAGGTCAGTGCCAGGAACAAGAGTCTTTTATTTGCACATAAAACATTAATTTTGTGTCCTTGTAAACAGGTAACAAGATTTAAGTCTACAGCTCTGCTAACATCTCTGTGTGACTATAATTATGCATAGTTGTGCTTTGAGGTAAATGCTAACATGACCGTGCTAACTGGTAGGCATATTCTTTCATCTTAGGACTGAGCTAGGCTAGCTCTTTCCACCTGTTTACAGACTTTGTGCTAAGCTAACCAGCTGCTGGCTGTAGCCTTATATTTAACAGACAGACAAGAGAATGGTATCGATCTTCTCCTCTACCTCTCCACCATAAAATAAATAAATAAATAAATAAATAAATTTCCATAAAGGTCGAACTATTGTTTTAAACACACTGTCAGTTGGTGAAACTTGCCATGCTCTCATTGCCTTGCCTAGATTGGGTAAACCCAATACTCTCCTCTTCTTTAGCATTTTTTTTATAATCAATAGCAAAATGTCATCATTGCTGCTGGAACTTTGAAAATCCATTGCTGTTACACAAAAACAAATAACAACAACAAAACTAAATAAAACCCGAACAAGTACAAAGCCAGAGTTTTTCTCACCCAAAAACAGAGCTTTTGGTAGACACTCAACAGTGGATAAATCTGAAAGCGTAGACCTCGTGTTTAAGGATGGGGTTCGATAGTATTTTATCAAATCTTAATCCAGTTCCAAACACCCTTGTCAAATCCAAATCCTTTTGAATCCCTTATTGAATCTTTTTAAGTGGTCTGTTTTGTGCAGAATGAAGACTTTAAAAAATGTGGTTTTTATTTAACAGCACAGTAACCTATCTCAATTGTTTTGTAACAAAAGATTAAATTTGCTATTTAAGAATCTATCTTCTTATAATCAAAAAATTAGTCATTTTAAATGTGATTTAGGAACTGAGAGTAACAGACGCTATGGTTTTTATCTATCAAACCTAAATCATGGACATTCTGCTGAGCTGAATAGTTGTAGGGCTGTCACCACAAACAGTATTTTGTGACTGCTCTGTGACATTCATTAACCCTGTCCCATTAACACTTTTCCTTTGCTGCGTTTGCTCCTCACTGTGCTGCAGCTGCAGAAGATGCAGAAGCTAAAGTAAAAAAAAACACGATGAAAATAATATTAATTCTACTTTATCATTCAGTGGACATTAATAAAATAAATTGCTGATGCTTTGCATGCACAGTGCACTTAATGTTACCTGACGACGAACTTGTTGTTGCAATGCTACGGGTCACAGAATCTGACGGGTCTCAGGTCTACAGCGTAACACTGTTGGTAGGCTGAGGCTGAGCACTCATCCTTCTCAAATCAAAGTAAGTTCTTACTTTAGCATTTTGGTCTGGAGATATTTAAGAACTTGTCGTCCCCTCGTCGGTTGTGAGTACCCTCCTGCAAATATCGCATTTTTCAGTTGTTTTGCTGACTTTGGAACGTTTAAGCCATTTGTTGTTAACAGCAGTGTCGCTGTGTTATCACGTGTTAGACAACTAACAGCAGTCTTTTTTTTTCTTCGTCGATGCGTGTAGTTGTCAGAAAGAGGCAAAAGAGATTGGGAACGTGAAAGAAAGATTCAATAAGGGATTCATTATTTACCTCTACTCTGTGACTCAAATGGTCAATCAGCTTTCACTTCACTACAAAGTGGCAGAAAATCACAGAGTTCGAGGATACTAATTAAAATTACAAATCTCTGCAATGCCCGTTAAGTAATCCTCGAGAGCCCTAAGAGCCCTTGACTCTTGGTCTCGGTTTGTCAGAATGCCCTTAACTCCAGGCAGTCTACCGTAAATAAGCCAAATGGATGGTTTGACAATGCAGAGCAAAGACAATGCTTCAAGAATGCTAATTATCCAACCGTACATGTTATTTAGCTCAAATTGCATGACCGTGTTTCTGCATTCTCAGTATGACTGTTTTACAGTATGTCTCAATTACTGTCCATGTCTACGCACTTTTTGGAGAATAACAAGATGTGCACATATGCATGTCTGTGGACTATACATGTGTGCATGTGTGTGTGTGTGTGTGTGTGTGTGTGTGTGCGTGTACCTATGGGTACTACTCTCTCTCTCTGTTTCTCTCTCTCTCACTCAGGTCACTTGGGGAACAAAGCAAACTTTATCAGAACATTGCAATCCTGCATTCCCCAGATTCTTAGCACTTAGCAACCGGCTGACACACAGAGCAAAGAGGGAGAGAGAGAGAGAGCGAGAGAGCGAGACAAGGAGGAGGAAGACAGAAGAAAGAGGAGGAAGGCAGGCGAAATAAAAGCAGGTGTACACACTAACTTCTAGTCTTTCCTCACAGTGTCTGCTACAGGTTTGAATATAATCTACACTATTGCTTAATACACTATAGAATGTATGAGAGAAAAAGAAAGAAAGTTTTGTGTTTTAGCTGCACAGCACTGTAAGAAAAAATCCTGTCCTGTTGTGACTGTTGTTTGCAAAGTGATTTGAAAGAATTTGTGTGTGTGTGTGTGTGTGTGTGTGTGTGTTTGTGTGTGCGTGTGTGGGTGTGTGTTTTCTCTTTAAAATCCATCGTTTTACAGAGAATATCAGGAGACATATGCATTGGAAACTTTAAAAAGTACATGAAAGTACTTAATGCTACTACTTAGAAAAATGGCTGAATTTTATAGTTTGAATTGAAAACAGGACCAATTCACGCTGTTTGCCGAGAATGTCAAAGCTAAATGTGATTCAAAAATCACGTTATTTATTGGGGCACACCTTATCATTAAAAGTACATATTTGGTAGTGCATGACTGAGGGGCACTTTTTCAGTTTGGCTTTCATGCAATACAGTGAGCAGCTCCTATTTCGATAAAATCTTAACTTTTGACACTGCTCGCTGCCAAATGCAAGTGGCATTGTGGTTTGCACAAAAACCTTTTGAATAACAGTTGAATAACTGATAAACAAAAATGAAATGTGCCCAGTGAGTGCCATCTAAAAAACCATTTTTGAGTCATAAAGTATTTTACAGGGTTTATTCATTTTCTGAAAAACTGGGGACAAAATGACTAGTGCCAGATCTGTTAGAGTTTCGCAAGACACTCAGCATGAAAATTTTAAAACTGGAAACTACACTGAGGCTTCAGGCTTGCTGAAGTGTGCATTTTTTTTGCTCTCCACAAACACAGGCCCTGTGGCAATTACATATTTTGTATGTGAAAGGGACATAACAGTGGGAAATGAGCTTATTCACTTTCTTCCCCAGTTTGAGATGAGAAACTTGATAGCATTCTCATTTTCGTATGTGAAGTACTGAGCTGGAGCCAGGAAATGGTTAGCTTAGCATAAAGACTGGAAGCAGGGGTAAACAGCTAGCCTGGCTCTGTCCAAAGTTGAAAAAATATGCCTACCAACACTTAAGAGCACTGAAGATCATTAATTAGCATGTTGTACATTTTTTAATGAATCCATACATGGGGGGATACGTGTGGTGACAATTTCTCAATGAATAACAGTTTGTCCGTCAACCCAACGTCTCCGGCTCTAGCATTGTTCGCCAAGAAATAGTTGCAGCCTGTAACTCCCCATAGAGCCACAAAATGTGGACTTTACATTGCTGCTTGAATCCGGATTAAACAAGAGAGACACAACAATTTCACATGTGAACTTTAGAGCAGAGGCTAGCTGTTTCCACCTGCTTCCTGCTAAGCCGGGATAATGCACAGACATGAAACTGATATCAGTCTTCTCATCTCAACTCTCGGAAAGAAAGACAATAAGTGTTCCTCGCAGACCATTCATTTAAAATCTACAAGTCTCTTCCAACAGTTATCCTCCTTAAGGTATGTAATTAAGCGTAGCGAAGAAGAGAAACCTGTTGGCAGAAGACTCAAATTGTCTTGGTAATAGGAAGCAGCTGGGTTAGGGAAAATTTCTAGATTTTAAAAAACACTAGCACTACCAATGTCAATGGTGCAAGGTGGAGGCTATCATGGCCTGATCTGTGTACAGTTAATATGCCAAGGTGACAGTGAATTCAATGGTGATATATTGATGTTACTGCTACAGAGGAAACCTTTGAAACATGGCAAGGCCCGTGTCTGTGTGCTCTTTCATCCACTCAAGAGGCACCGCTTTTATATCGCAAATACACCAACAATGAAAGAGCCACAGTGTGCCAGGTTAAACACCATTAAGGGTGCACTATATCAAGAACCCAGGGACTTCAAATGACCTCTGGCTGTGTTAGGTGCCAAAGTGACCCTTTGAAGTTCAGCAGCTCTTCTTGTGTTTGTTCACCTGAGAGCTTAAAATGTGTTCTGTTGGCCACAATTCATTGCTGATTTTTGTCCGGCAGTCATATTTTTTTTTTGGTCTCCATGTATGGCATTGCTTTCTGTAGATTTTCTGTTGATGGAGCTTTACTTATTACTTCAGAGAGTAATTTTGCTCTCGCTCTCACTTCAAGATTTTTCCCACAAAAGGAGCTACAAGACTTTGGATACTCTGAACAGCAAATGCACATACAGCACTTTATAAATGCACTATTTCTATCAGTGGTCGCTCACCTGACATGTAGAACTATCCCAATAGGCCTTTCTGATCAAATAGTCCCAGGAACTGGACTAAGGAACTATGTAAATCAGTAGGTAAAAGTCTCTTCAGTGCATTTGGTTACAGGAACCGCAACTGATAAAGTACAGACATTCTGCTGGTTCACTGGTTATATCCTCTTTTAAGCCATTACTTTGTGGAGAGACAATTAGCAAATAAAGTTACGCTCACTTACTGTCACTCTTTTTTTTAGACTTAGGAAGTCAGCTACAATGTGGGAATATCAACCAGGCAAAGTGGGCCACTGCTGTGGGGCCCTTAGGCCAGTCTTAAGGTGACAACTGTATTATTAAGCTTAAAGTTAAAAATCTAGTTTTAATGACTATTTATTTATTATTATTTCAGATTATAATGTGCTTTATAAGGAGCATATTCGTGCATATATATTGTTTGGGTAGTTAGATTACCAAAGTGTGTCAGAAGTGGGGGGGCTCAATACAGTCCTACAGCTTAGTTTTGCCCTGTGGCCCCCAAGTGGGTTAATCTGGCCCTCCGTAATAGTAAATATTCAATAGCTATAAATCAAATTCATGTTTGAAGTTCTAATTGATACTGGCAACAAATAGTGCTTGCTTACAGTCTGAATGTATGCTTTGCACAGGTTGTAGCACTTTTGAGTTAATTTTGTCAGCTATTTTTAGATTTAATCTTAGTCCTTAAATCAAAGGTAATAGTTTTAGTTGTAGGTTTAGTCCTATTTAGTCACCCTCATTCTCTATACTTTTAGTCTGTTTTTCGACTGAAACTCTGGCCACTTCAGTCCCATCTTAGTCAAAGAAAATCATAAACATTTCTAGTCTTAGTCATCGAAAATACTTGACTTTTTTTTTTTAGTTATCAGAAGATTAGTTGACAGAAATGTTGTGAACATTTCAGTCTAGTTTTAGTAGTTGGCCAGAGCTTAAGGCGGGAGCAACTACAGCAACCAGGAGTGCGGCGGAGCCCATGGTGGAAAAACCCAGGAAGCGTCCATGAAAAGTTTCTGATGTTCCAGATAAAAAAGAAACTCAGCGCTCAGAGGAAAGGAAAAAAAAGAAGGTGATTGACAGCAAGGACAAACACAGATTACCATCAGTGTGGTTTTTCCACGTTGGAGAGCGCTGAGAGAAAAGAAGGGACTGAGGTGAGACACGGATGTAACCATACTGCTCTTGGACAGGTTCGCAGTTGTAAAATATTTGGAGTAGGCTATGTAGCTATTTAATTTGCCCTACTTAAATATGCATAATTGTCTTCGAACTTTGAAAATTTCTCAGAATTCGACAGTGTTAGTGTAATTACTCTCACTACCAGAAGGGGGATAGCCAAGGTTAAGTTTGGAAAGATGCAAACCAGCAAATCAAACAATCCATCAATCATACTCTTGCAATACGAGTCAGTCATTTATGATCTCAACTTTCTGTTTGAAAAACAATAAATCCTACCCTTAGGCTGTTCAGTGCTGTCAAGAAGGTGGCCAAAAAGGTGTTGATTTTTTTCTGTATTTTTGCGGACCTTGGCGGTAGTGTTGTACTGGACTGTGAAATCCAGTTTACAGAGTGTTTATAATAAGTTGTACACTACCATTTAGATAAATATTTGGAACCTCTTTGCATACAACACAAGCTAAGTACTGGACAGCTGGGTACTGCACAACAGACTCTATTTAGGCCTAAAACCAATCTTCTACATAATATGTTTTAATAAACAGTAGATGTCGCAAATTCGAAATCTACGAGACCTGACTATCAAATCTGTGTGCAAATAAGTTGTGTGTTCTTTAGCATGGATAGCATGTTTAACACTCCAAAATAAACAAACTTGTCTTAAGCAAAAGGTTAGCAAACTTAGCTGGCTTTATTTGAAGTGTTTCCAAATGTCAACTCCTTTTTCTGACCACGCCCCAATGTTGCCATCATGTTCTTTTCCCGTCACCATATGTTGCCCGAGCTCCAGTAGCCAGGGTGTCATATCGCATACAGTTGTCCTGTCAATGTCTCATCTTCTCATCCCTGTAACTTATGAAATCACAAATGAAAAACTAAATTATAGAGTCAGGGAACTACAGGGAATCAATCGATAATGAGCATGAGGATAGCATTCTTGTCTGATAAAGGCCACAAACACTATCTCATATTTAAAGAATTCCTTAAGAACCAAACTTCTACACTCTACACCACATTCAACAGCAGATTAACAGACTCACACAAACTATATAATGTTACACACACCATCTGTAGATGTCTCCTAACTGAAGTGTTGGTGTTGGTGACTCAGTAACTGGATTCCTGGAGTGTCAAGCTGAACCTTAACTCCACTAGTTACTGCTCGGCTAAGCAGATTTTACATTTACAGGTTTCCAGTAGTGACTCTAATGTCAAATTGCATGACTTTCCACATTTAAGCAAGATTATATCCAGCAGCTGAAGCATTTCACACACAAATATACTCTGTCAAAGTGACACATCTGTAAAATTGCTTAGACAATTTAAGCACTTTCCACTTTCCCTTCAACAATCACCCTTCTCAAATCAGCTGGAAGAGCTTGATATACTATTCAGTAATATTTGAATACAGGTTAAACAAATGCAATCTGTGCCCTTGACTTCATTATTAGATTACAAATTAGCTTCTAATCTTCATTAACAAGACTTGCCAGTGGCCACGACCTTCACATTAGTGTGTCAGTGGGTGTGTCTGTGTGTGTAGCTGGAGTTTTCCTACAAGTTTCCATTCTTTATCTGATAGCACAAATCCTGCCCTTTCTTTAATGCCCTCCCTCACTCCTTCGTTCAGCTCTCCCTCTCACTGACAAGCTGACCTTGTATATCAGTCTCTGTCAGCAGTTTAATGGACCAGTGGATATTCTGATCAGGGTCCTGAATACTAACAGAGGTGGTGGCCCGTGAAACCAGAACTCTGATTATTAACACTGTTGACTCTTAAAGGACATAAACCTCGGGTTAATGTTCCTCGACACCCTTGGGTGTAGAGTACCAGGACCTTGCAGGAAACTATGTTGTGCAATGATGTCGGAAAAGTTGATAATAAACCCTTGGTCTTTCTCAATGAATGCTTAACAACTTCTAACACTTAGTATTTTGTGTAGGTTTTAAATTCTTTTACACACCCATAATGTTTAGGTTCAGGTATTTCTACTTAGTACGCTACTGTGATAACTGTCAGAGTGAGATAATAATATTGATACCCGTCTCATGTCTGTTCGTTAAGAACAGAGATGAAGCCGAGAGGTGATTAGCCTTGCTAGCTTGGCTAAAGACTAGAAGCAAGGGAAGCCAGTCTGGCTCTGCTCAAAGTTTAAAAAGATACAGAAGGTAACTATCCTTAAACCACAATTGTGGTTTTACTTTTCTGTTTGTGTAAAATTAAACAATGCATACAGTGACAGATTTTTAAACTTTGGAGGTAGCAAAGTTATCCGTTTCCCCAACTTCCAATCTTTAAGCTTTTCTTGACTGATATAAATCTTCTTTTTACACTTATGTTAAGAGAGTAAATAAGAATTTTCCCAAGATGTTAAACGATTTCTTTAACTTGCCCTGTCTGAAATATTCTTACTTCCTTTTAATGTTCCACAAATCAAACTTGATTTTGTGGAAAATCTGTGCAGAAATAGTTCCTCAGTGACACAAAGCAAGAAACCACTTAATTACACCAATAAGATTCCACCAATGGTATCACTTTAAACTATCTGGATTATTTTATCTTAATTATATAGATTATGCAGACGAATAACCAAATTCTTGGCCAGAAGTAGAGACACTATTTAATGACGGACTAGAACAACTACTTATTCTCAGCTTTGAAAATACTTTACATTATTATGGATACTGATAACTATGTGCCAAAAGGAAACCAGCTAATTCATCACATTAATGTGGCTTGAAAGGATACAACAATGTAAATAAGTCATGTCATGTAAGTCATTTAAAATGAACTCAACCAAGTACTGAGAAAGACTATATCAAAGTTTGACAGGATGAGGCAGCCATCTGGCCTTCCTCCTTTAAATTTCTTTGTAGATGCATTGTTTTAGTGTCTTGAGCTATGGTGTGTGTTCTTTTTGTTTCAACTTGGCTCCATATTAGCTCTATTGCATTGTGTTCTAGTTCTTAGATTTACTGCTCTTTTTACAGTATTTATTTATTATATTTTTGTAAAAACAAAAATTCTTTTTTCTACTCCTGTCATGACTTTGACTCCAGTTCCCTGCCCTATAATGTATTGTGGGATGGGCTGAGAATTCAGGAAGTGGCTCCTGCCGTCTCCATAGCAACCTTGAGGTCAACCCCGCTAGGCCGGAGACCCCTCCTCAAACACAAAGAGCCCAGAGGCCTGGATCAACACAAACAACCCAGCGTACACACGTACACACACACGCACGTACACGTACACACACACACGCACGCATGCACACACACACACACACACACACACACACACACACACATATATACACACACACACACACACACACACACACACACACACACACACACACACACACACACACACACACACACACACACACACACAAATGCAGGCAAGCTCACAAGGACATAAACTGCACTCAACTGACTAAAGCACTTCCTGCGTAATCTCTATGACAACATATTTTCAGTATACAACATGAAAACTACTGTAAATCAGTGGTGAAGATGAAGCATTAGACTACAGTTATGCCTGCTATACACTGAAGTTGAAGGACTACATCAAGTTTTTGGGAGAGTGTTACTCAGCCTACTGTTTAACAAACTGATCCCACAATCATCCAATTGCCCCAAGTAGATCATTGGTTCTGATGCTGCACGCTAAAACTTTAAACTAAGTAGTTAAATAATTATTACACACTTTTCCTCATTGTGACAGCTTTTGCTCATGCTGCCTGGGAACCAAACCAACCATCATCCCAAGGGAGGAAAGAAACAGATGAATAGGCAGGGCTGAGAGGGTCACTATTATTTGCAACCCACTAGAGATTACTGACTATCAACTTAAAATGTACTTTTAGAAACTGACCACCCAGTGATCTAGTGGTAAGTGATGACGGTTGGACTATGAACTCCGGTTGGTAATCATCAATAGGCAAACAACCACCAATATGAAGTAAAATTCGGTATAAAGAATCTTTTAAGGCTTTTTAACCTTTGAGGATCCCACCCACTGGTACAAATCTATTTATTAATATATATTCTTATACAGGATTGTACCTTTTGATGCATCAGGTTTAAATGGGTTACCTGCCTCTACATCCCTTTATTCCATTAATCCACTCATTTCTCAATTTAAAGACACATTCTAGTAATGTATGACCTGATTACTTGACATTATTTTTGGCGTAGCCTACTTGAACTTCACAACTGATGTGACTGTTCAATTCAGAACTAAGAATTCTGACCTACTAACTATTTTCTCAAAAATGACTCAGAGTAATTTGATTACTTCTGTCCTTCAGAATGGCTAACATAGTTACTGTTAGTGTTCCAGTAAAACTTTTCTTCTGTGAAATTAGTCTAATTCTATTCAAGATAAAATCACTTTACATCCTATTATTTACAATGCTACAATATATATTCATACAATAAGATGTACTTTGTACCGTGGACACTTTGAGCTGATTATATGCATTCATTCAAAGCAGGCCGTTACATGCAGAACTGAAATAATTCCATCCGACAGCCCTAAAGGTTTTTTTTTTTTTTTTTTTTTTAAATATTTCTGATATGGGCTACACTGTAAGGAATATGTCCCCCAATTAGGGCGAGCACTTCAGTTTCTTCTTTAGCAGTTACTTACACCACCGTTAATTAGAGCACCCTGTCTGAGCTCCAGCGCTGTGTGAAATGCAGTGATTGACGCGGATTCTTTCAGCTCTCGCGTTCAAGATGTTCTGACTAACTCAATACAAAAAATCTATATATTTACAACTTTCGTATTGTCAGTGGATCTATAAACCAGGTTGAGCCCAAGTAAAGGGATTTAAATATTCTAACGTGACTTTTTGCACATTCGGCTCATAGATAATCAAGTAAACGCCACTTCAGTCAATAAAACCTTTCCCGTTGAGAGAGACACAGACGAGCCAGTTTCTCGAAGTTATTTTTGTGTGAAGCAGTGGTGCTTTTGATGTTGGCTCTCTGCGGAATGTGAGAGTGGTGGGTTTCGATGTAGAGTATATCTCGACGACTGTTTTACGATGTGTGCAATTGTAATGAAAGCTATGGTAACTCAAAGTTCGGTCATTTCGGATTGGAGTTTGGCATCATAGTGAACCCGTGCAAGGGGACAACGGAACCAGTCCGAAGGTAAGTTAACTCACCAGGAGCACTTCCCTGCGGACAGCAGTTGTAGACAGCGGACCAGCTTGCTGCTCTTTGTATTTCAGGATCATTTTAAACAGCAGCCGCAATTCCTTGCGAACTTTAACGAATAGTACGATAAATGTTAAGAGGGCGGGTGCAGGGCTGAAAATAAAGTCAGTCTTCTGTCGATGCCTGTCACTTGTCCTCTGCGACTCCGCCGGAGCAGGGATGAACTTGGTGATGTAAAAACACTCTCTAAAGTTCAGGAAATCGGCAGTCTTCATACCTTCTATTTTTCATTTTATTCCCTGAAGCCTACTTTCCTCTGTCCCAGTTGAGGCTGTCCTCTGTCAACTCTGGAGGTTTTTGTAGGAAGAAAACTGGACGGAGTCCGGCCCCTTTTAGCTGACTGACCGGCGCGATCCTAGCTAGAGACGTTAGCTACAACAAGAACCCGTTTCCGGTAAGTCTTCAGAATAAAAAGTAATGTTAGCAAAAATATATACAACATATAAGGAGTATACGGACTTCAAGATGTTTGTAAAAGTTCAATATTTCTATAATTTTTGACAACGTTCTTTAAATACCGCATTAGGCGTCAATTTTACAATAAAAGTAATGCTTTTGTCAAGAAAGCAATGAAACTACTTCCGGTATTATGTCGTCTACCTGTGTGTAACTTGACAGGCTGATATACATTCACACACACACACACACACACACACACACACACACACACACACACACACACACACACACACACACACACACACACACACACACACACACACACACACACACACACACACTATCACAATGCTGACATAGGTTACAAGGCCTTTTCATAGGGTGCTTGTTCCCTTAAAGTTCAGTCATACTGTAGCTATCTATCTCAACCCAAGCCCTGCGGTGTAGTTCTACACAGAAATGTGCACATTTACCAACCCACATAATTGCTTTGTGTAGACACAAACTAATAATAATAATAAAAAAACCACCACTAAAAGATGGATGCCAGGCAGTGAGGAAATGATAGCAGGGCCTAATCTCACCTTGCACAGGCTGCATCGACCTCCACTCTGCTGACTGTTGGGAGGTCAACTGTATGCTGATGTCCATTTCATTCCGCCCGGATCAGCTGAGAATGTTTGCATAGCACGTCTCCTTTTATGTGCAGACATTCTCGAGCTTGCAGTGTAGGTTATGTAAAGGGACAAACATTTTTCTATACTCACAAGAACCCTCAGTTGGCCACCACTAAAAATAACCCTAACCAAAACTCTGAATTTAAAGGGAACTATAATCCTAATCTAACCAGAATCCTACAAATGACCCATTTTTGCCCCCTATTTTATCCTAAATTAAACCTAATAAAGTTCATTAAAAGCCACAAATTAGAAGACTTGTTAAAATTTGTAGCCCCAGTTGAATCTAAATCTGTTACAACAGTTTTCCCTCTCATAAAGAGGGCCACACAGAAGTCATGTCTTTGATATAGTGCCGGAGTTCAGCGAACTGAAGAAGATTTTAGACAACATAATCTTAGATGAAAATACTGGACCCGCAAGAGGGTCTACTGGTCCAAGCACCCCATGCAATTTGGATCTGAAATTTGCATAGAAATATTTCTAAAATCGTGGCTTCGGCCCCGTTTAAAAAATTGTGACAATATCTGTGTCTTGAGGTAGGGCTGTGATGTTCATGAATGTTGATCAATTTTACTTTCATACCAATATAAACACTTACCAAAGAAAAAAACAAACAAACTATTTATTCCACAAAGATGGTAAATGGAGTGTATTTACACAACATTAAAACCAGTTACCTGTTTTCATTTTGTGGTTGAGTGGTGTATAAATACAGTACAGGTAGATAAAAGATAGAAGAAGTATTCACATCCTTTACTTTAGTAAAAGTAGCAATACAAGTAAAAGTTCTGGACTGAAAATGCTACTTAAGTAAATGTATGTAAGTATTATCAGCACAATGTACAAGTACATTAAGTAAGTGCAAGTAGTCAATGCAGAAAAAAGGGCCTCGGTGAATATCATATTATTATATTTGATTATTAATGCTAATGCATTAATGTTATTTAAGTAACATTTTACTGTAGTTGTTCAAGGTGGAGCAAAATATAACTATTTTATGTACAGTTCAGTTCAGTTTTATGTATTAGTTCAGTTAATGCATCATAACTTTTAAGCTCATACTGTATGTTGTGTATGTAATTAGTAACTGAAGTTGTGAATAAGTATAATGGAGTATGAAGAACCATATTTCCCTCTGAGCTGTAATGGAGTAGAAGTAAAAAGTGGCATAAAATGAAAATTTGTACTTAAGTGCAGTACCTGACTAAATGTACTTACTGCCATTCCACCAATGTCTAAAGGTATAAAGGTAAAACAAAAACAACAACAATAAACAAAAAACAGACCAGACCACCCGGTCAGAACAGAGTCATAAAGCTGCGCAACACTGTAGTTACGTAACACTGGTGTGATAACAACCTGGTGTAGAGTAGATTTTCCACAAATACCAAGGCCATATGTTGTGCCTCATGAATTAGTCCAGAATAAACTGTTGCATCTCATATAAGTTAACAGTGGCCATGGTGGGCCATGTGACATTTGCCGTTGCCCACTTTCAGCCTTCAGGGTTGGGATGCCTTTGTCCAAGCACTGTGTGCTGTCTGGGTAACCCTGGGCAAGCCCAAATCCTAACCCTGAACTGGCCCCTTGAAGAAGGGAGAGCCAACCCAAATGTCCTCACTTCACAATCCAACTCCTAACTCCTAACTCCTGAACCACAAACCAAAGTCCTCTCCAGGAGATAAAGCATAGAATAGGAACGCACTAGTACATCTCATGCTTTCAACCTGAAATGGCAGTACACATTTTTGTCATTTGCTTTTTCCACTACCCTCATTATTGCTTTGTTTAGGGTACAAACTAGGTCAGAATTCTACTGGTATCAGGATCCGAAGGCAGATAAAATACCTCTATGTTGAAGTATAAGTGTTTATACTCAAAGCACTGTAAGGACATGGGGATAAGGTAAGAGAGTTGACACTCAAAGCAGTGGTGGGATGTGCGACCTATGGATATCCCACTCCCATTTTACAGTAAGACACAGTGTACAGTTGGATCACGCAGGATCAAAACATTTCAAGAAATCATCATCACACCATCATAGGACAAATGTGACAAATGCTATGGCTCTTTGGTCAAGACTGTGTCTCAACAACTGTTTGATTGATTGTACAGATGTTCTTGAAAACTATCGAATGAATTGGAATGAAATTTGGTACACGCATTCATGTCTCCCTGAGGATGAATCCTGATAATGCCATCATCAGGTCAAAAATTTTAATTCGTCCAGTACTTTGGTTTATGACCAAATACCTCCAAAACTTCTGACATTCCCATCAGCTCCATCTGTACTTTGTGTTTAGTGGTAGAGTCTTTGTTTAGTATTACAACATGATGAATTGTGAGCTAAACCATCAGGCAAAGTCTGCAGGATTGCAGACTCACGAAAACATTTCACACAGAGTTTTACAGTAGACCAGTCCTGAGGCATTGCACGGCCAGGACCATGTTTTTTGAGAGTCCCTGAAGGCAGAATTTGAGATTGGACTGATAGATGTTCGTCACGCCGACATTGTGACGCAACTAACAGTATTAACATTGTCTGTATTTCATTCTGGTGTGCCAGTTTCAGAGCCTTGGTGTACAGTGCATGCTAGCTCACTGGTACACCTAAATGGAACAGAGCCATTATCAGTAATATGAGTCATGCCTGCTGTGAGAGAGGTCAGTGCTGCTGGTTGTAAGGTTAGTAAGTGGGACTGGATTGTGGAAATCAGATTCAGGAGCTGTTTGTAGCAGATGCTTCTCAATTTGTTGATGGTTTAGTGATGTTAGGAAATACACACGCTGCCCCATTGAGGCAGTATTAATTGACATTTTTGGCCATTTAGGTCCAGCAGAATAATCTGTAAACACAAAGGTGACACAACTGTCTACTGTCATATTGGAGGCTTCACAGGCTTCCACAAACTACATCTTCCGAAACACGTCTCAACACCTCTTTAAAAGAGTTTCAACAAAAACTGAACATTATATCCTTCATGAAGGATCTATTGCAGGACTGTTGTATTAGACTTCATTGACTTTGTTGTATTAGACTTCATTGCATTATGCTAGGTGGATCTAATAAACTGTAAAAACTATCATAAAATTGATATAGTGAAATTGATATATCTTTTTTACTGAAAACAGCTGCCTCCTGTGGCTGGAAACGAGGTTGGTGAGAGCAGTGAGAGTTAACCAAAATAATAAAGGTTCAGGGTTGGGTGATAATTACCTGTGGGTTCATCGCTGCAGGTGACATGTTTGACATTACACATAGTCCACTGACCTATTGTTCATATGAAAATATTGATGAGTGTAGCTTTAAAATTGTAGTTTTACCACAGTTTTTGTTTTTCAAAATATTTGCCATGTTCAGTTAACTAATTTGAGAAGTAAACTTTATCTGCGAACAGATCTTTCTACACAAACGCTAACAGTTTGGGGTGTACTGTACCACAACAAATCACTGACTTCTTATTGTTTAACACATTAAAAATATCAAAATAAAATCCACATATATGTACACTTCTTGTACTTCTCTTAGAAGATGAACAAAATGGCCACAAGTTTGAGAGAGAAGGAAAATCTGTCCGAAAAAAAGTCACGGAACATATGTTTTGCATATTTTAGTTAATATTTACTGAAACAGCACCATCTAGTTAGTCTATAAACTTAACACATACAGTCAAGGCTTAAGCGCACACATCACTACACTTCAACACACAGATTCCAAACGAGGCATAAAAGGCAGGGATAAAGGCATTTATTGCCTTTCCCAGATAAAGTCTGTGCATTAGTAAGCAGCAGTTGAATGAAAAGAGATCATTATCCTCTTCTCTGACAGTAGAGTCAGAAAGTGAAAACAAGTGAATCTTAATAGAGATGGTAAGGAAAACGAACTTTTTGTATATATAGAAAATTTGTAAAATAATATTTGTTACTGAAGGAATCAAAGGGAGTCAAGAGAGAGAGTGTCTGCACGTCTAAGTATATGTGTGTTTTGTATACATGAGAATGCAAACACAGCAGAGGAGAGACAAAGTAAGGGGAGGAGAGGAACTGTAGGTCAAATTTCACTGATCTGTTAGAAGTGGCAGAGAAAAGATGAGAAAGCACTGGTTTCTACCGAGTTGTCTGAGTAGTGGTTACTGTACGCTGGGTTGAGTTGTTTCACTTTTGTCTGCCTCCAGAGAGCGTTTTCTGGATTCCCCGCGTAGAAAAGGAGAGAAATGCAGCAACAAATAGAATCAGGACCGGATGAAACTACAAAAACACTCAACCCTGTGATCAATCAGAAACCTAAATGGAGATTTTTCCCTCCGCAAGCATTAGGTTTGTAGCAACCACAGCTGCGTCTAACACTGTCTCAAATCAGTTACTCTCTATTTACACTCATGAAATCATTCTGATGTCATCCCAAAATCCTACAAAGATACGATGTTCTGTCTTTTGGCAAGGTCGTTCCAATTAAGCTATTCTTTTCTACTTCTTTTCTAATGTGAAAGCCTCGTCATCAAAAACTAAAACATATTTTCTCCTCTAAAATAAGGAAACAGATAGCAGATGGGACATGGGCCAAACTAAAAAAATCTAAGAATACTATAGTTTCTGTCATTTCAGGTAGATCTCATCATGCTAATGTATGTTGAAGTGTTAATTTTTCTGATAAGTTTGCTTTTAATTAGTTATCTGATGCTATAAAAAGGGGGTGCGATGTCATGATTGACAGCTGTGCGTGTGTGTGTGCTTGTGATGGAGTCAGGCGGTGGTATGGGCGGGAACCCGAGGCCGCGGCTCAACCCGCCGATCACTACTGCGCAGACTCTGGCTCGAAATGAGTTCGCGAGCACACGCCGGCTGCACCCGCATCCGGGATATTTCGGCTTCATTTTTGTACAGTGGTAGGAAATGGACACACGTCATTCAGCTTTATATATAGTCATTGATTTCAGCAATACACACAGGCATTAAAGATGGGAGTGATTAGCTAGATATAATTAGATATAATGATTAATTTAGCCCCTGAAAGGTTGGAGTTCTACTGAAGATACAAATCAAAAGTAGGTAAAGCTATTGGCCAGGCAGTGTTGTCCATCTCTGACACAATCAACATAAAGTTCGTTTCCTTTATGATATTCAATCTGAAGTGACTTCTGTAACTTTGACTAGATTCTCCACAAATGTGCGAAAACCTTCTTTTAAATGAAACAGATGATTCGGCACATTTGGCACTCCATGTGGTTGGCATCTGGTTCCAGGTCCTTTCCCAGCACATGCAGGATCACTCAGCAATCAGGGACTCTTTGGTTACCTTAGGGACACCCATGGCCTGGGCGACCTGACCAGCACTCTCCCCCGTCAGACACACGATTGCTCTCAAACAGACAGCATACGTCAGAAATTGATGGAATTCATACCAAAACCTCTTCTAAGACACTTGTATTGTGATTGTGTTGAGTGCATTTATAAACCAAAATTAAGGAAAAAAAAAAAAATCTCAATTATATACAAATAGGCGCAAAATGATAATTTTCATATTACCAAATGGCAGTATGTGCCAGATGTTCCTAGATACTGAGTGAGAGGTTAAAGTGCTATGTAAGTTAGCTATATAAAAAATCTGATCTTTCTTTTGTCTTTGGAATATTTTGGCATAATGTGAACTGTAATTAGGCAAATCGCTCAAGATACTCTGTAGAGTTTTGACCATTAGTGGATAGCATCGGTTCCTCGTATTTTGTGTTTTGTAGCACACGCATAAGGATGCACATGTGCGCCGTTAGCCCAACGGTAATGTGACACAAATTTCTACAGTAACAGTTGCTGGCGCTAATATGGCAATTACAAGAGGAGGCGACTGCTAGCAGGTGTAAACAATGCAGTTTTCAAAACACTGCATTCTTCTCAGATGTTTTCTGAGGTAGGAAATACAATCAGTACATACTGCACAGTACGTTAGACCTCACAGGTAATTGCAGTGTATGTTGTAGTAAATGGTGAATGTTAATATTGGCAAATTTCTGTGATTCTTTAATATAATTTCAATATGAGTACACTAGATACATTGAGTATTATCCAACTGGAATGTCTTATTGTTTCACATTTCCCCTTTTTTCTATGCCGTGATAATTACAAATACACACTTACTCTTTGACAAGTTCTATTTCTATTTGGAAATGTAAAAACTTGCATCCTATTTCGGCTGAGCTCACATTCTTATCAACGTCACAATGGGGCAGGCGTCATTAAGGCAGAGGAGAACAAGTTTTAAGGTGTTGATGAGACAGTTCAAGCTTCACTTAAAATAGTTCCAGGCTTTGGCTCCACCAAGAAAACAAATGCAACAACAAAAGCAACCTGAAGCCTCTCAACAGTATAGGCCTGCTGTAGGCTCTTGCTCAAGTATAAAATATAAACAGCGAATGATTCTCCCTCTCTCGGCACCAAGAGATTATTTGTATTCTTGTACAGCAAAGATGAATACTATCACACCCTGTATCTGGATACAGAGTTAACAAGTGTCAAATAACAAATGCAGACACATCATTGTGATTGAGTTGTGTGGGGACCTTTCTGTCCTGATTGAAAAGACAAGTGTAATCTCAGGCTTAAAACCAGTCAAAATGCAAACATTGCACCAAAACACATAGTGTGTGTGTGTTTAGGGCGTTTTCAGTGTTGATTTGTAGTGAAATGGCACCATCTAGTGGATCGAAAAAAGGGTAACACATACAGTCGGAGCCTTACGTGTCAGTGCACCCCTACACAGACGTCATGGGTTAATGAAGCATGCAACACGCCATGTTCAGGGATTAAAGGCATTTATTGTCATCATTGGTGTTTTTCCTAAAACAAAGCTTCAGCATCAACAATCATTATCTGATCACTAGAGCTTCACAAATACTGGCTCGGCCTGCCCCGACAGCTACACAGCTCCAGGTCCAGTTCAGTGAGCTCCTCGGGTAATCCCGCTGCCATCAAGCTCATCTTGCTTCAGACAATTACCTAACCTTAACAGGAAGTCTATTCAGGTTCCAGAGGTCATCTCTATAGTCCTCGCAATGTCTAGACTTTAAGGATCAGGATCAATCATGCTGTAGATAATGAAGGGGCCTTATCGGCAGAGCCTTTCTGTATGTTTCTTCACTAAAGTCTATTAATCAATACTATAATGCCCGTGTATCAGAACACTTAAACTGAATTCATTCCAGTGATATTTTGATATTATTTGCATTAGTATTGAGTAGTATTAATATCCTCAATTTCAATGATTTCTTTTGTCCGTTAGCATAACATTCCAGCCAAAAAAATATTGGTCGTATTTTAGTCAGTGTGGATTATCGATGCTCTGCGTGAAGTGTTCCCCACTATATAGGCCATAGTGCAGGGTCTCTTTCTGGGCTGCAGCCCAGGCCATTTGCAGGCTGGAGAAGCGAGCGGCCCAGCGGCCCTGGGGGTCCAGTGTAACCACCCCACCCAGACCGCCCACTCTGGACTTCATGTAGGCCAAGCCCAAATCACTAGCCGCTTCCACCGACTGACCTGAGAACAGAGGAGAGAAGAAATACGGTTGTAAATCATGATGAAATGTTCATCAAGGTGTCAGTGGTCAAACCGAATCAGTCAGCCTGTGAGCAACAGCAACACAAGCCACGTTCTCTGAGCTTTTAAACTTCAACAAATGTTTGGTGCACTGAAGTACAGTAGGACCCACTTTTGAATTCATAACAGACTGAATTGGTGTGTGAAAATCCCATATTGGGCAACAAACCATCAAATCATGTACATAATGGCTGAAGTGCTTTTTTCTTGTTGTGACCGTTAAAGCTCATTTATGCTCGACGTTAGACATTTATACCGATACAGACGGAGCCTGCTGTCTGTACTCTGCGTTCATCTCGTCCACGTTTGTGCACGTTTCTAAAAGCTTACGGATACAGACTAAACTGAGCAGTACCATCGGAAATCTATGGCAGTGTAGCCAATAGTTCAAGTGAGACACGACCGTAGGACACGACGAAGAAATTAACATCCATGCCAACGTAAAGGATGCATGGACGTATGTGGGAAGCTACGGTTACATTGTTTGATGTCAGTCTACTAGACATCTCCATCATCTCTGCATGCTTTACATATAGGCATTATTTGTATTCACTGTGAGGAGGAGAGAAGTGATTGTAAAAAATCTCTGCGCATGTGTGTGTATTACCTTGCTCCATGTAGAACAGGATGAGTCTTGCCAGAGTAACTTTCATGATGGCTTCTCCGTGGCCTGTAGTTGATACTGCTCCCATCTTGTTGTCAGCATAACCCCCACACCCTAACGCACACAAAACATCACATTAAGCAGGCGCCCATACAAGCTATTAAAAACACTGTTTCATTTCATGAGTGAAAATTATTAAAGAAATCCAGATGTTTGTTTAACTTTTGATATACAGTCAGCTTGAAACACGGAGTGGGAAAGACAAGCAAGCTAGATGTTGCAGTGAAATATATTGCAATAAATGGGGGAATGTGGAAAAAATAATAAAAGACTGTGATGTTTAAGTGCCTTTGGTATTTGGGGGCAGCAGAAACAAGCTATAAATACAACACTGGCATACAGTATTACCACATTATAAAGTTAACATGTGGGCAATCTGTTGCCTATTCACACAGCACACAACATAAAAATTCATTTGGAGTCATGTTTTCTGGCAGGCTGATGAATGTAAGTCTAATATTCACTTTCTTGTTAGCTCTGGTTTGGCCTCCACCAACTCCTGAAGAATATATCTGGCTGTCAAGTTGCTAAATGCTCCACTATTTTCACCAGATAGTTGCTAACTTCATCTGTCTGCTGTTCGGTGCTGGGCACATGGTGTAGAGTGGGTTTATTTGAGCTTTTTAATTTTTTTGCTGAAAACAGCTTGAAACAAGGTGGATGAGTGATAAGGACCTTGACCAGAACAGTAAACCTAAACAAGCTGAAAGATGCTTAAATGCTCTGTAGAGCTGGGGAGAGCTGCAAAGTCAGGTAATTATTCTCTGTGGAACTGTTACTACAAGTGACACATTTCACATTCCACAAAGTCATTTGACCCATTGTTATATACACAACCATTTCACTAGATGAAGAGTAATGCTTTGTCTAATATTTTTTTGAAATATACTATAGAAGGCATTAAGAAAATTAAGTACACATGGATACTTTATTGCCCTGATCTCGGCTGTATTTTAATCCTGTCATATTATTTTACTTTTGAATACTTCTGCCGGTTTCCAGTGACACCATTATTATGGAAGGGGAGAATCAGTAAATTTCAGAGAAATTTTTAGATCATAAAAAGATTAAGAATGTATAATCCATAAAGGTTCCAGTCTGTAAAAACGGCCAATGACAAGTAATAGTAGTAGTAGTAAACTGTTTTAAAACGTTTGTCTCTATGTTCTGTGTCCGTCTTATACGAAAACGATGACTAATTCCATATTGAAATGAAGTTTCAACTTGTTATCGCACAGTTTTGCTAACATTTTACCAGAGAGCCTTCATTGCCAATTTCAGATGTCTGTTTCAGAGAGAAAGTCTGTAATCCTTCCACTGACTCATGACAGCCTAATCACTCATTTACTGATTGTAACAGATTAGACAGGGCTGACATGGCCAAAATCCACTTGCTGCTGTTTACTGAACTTGAGTATAAAGCAACCCTGAGATAATTTAGACCCTGTTACACCAATACATACTTATCCTCTGAAATTACACTTTGGATTCTGGCATATTCCTCAGCAACATTAGGCTATTAGTATAAGCCAGTCAGTACAGTGGCTCTGACTCTGACATAATGAATATGAATAGCTCAGTATTACACTGGTTGTAAGTGGGAAATCCTTTTGAAATAAATCAAAAGAAAAAAATGCATTTCATTTTTTTCTAAATCAAAATCAAAAGAGCACAGTGCAATATTTGTCAGCACAGTGTACAGTTTGTTGTTCGAAAAGACAAAACTCATAGTCAATTATTAACCACACATCAAACTTCTGATGGTTACAAGCCAACAGATTGGTGAAGACAGGGAACAATGAGTCAGTCTTTAAGAGACTTTTGGTCTTTCTCTCGCTCAACAAAACCTTTCGTCAGGCCTTAAACTCCAAACTATATGTGTGAAGACTGACCTATGCAGGGTGTGTCGCCCACCCGTCCTTCCATTTTGTTCAGCATTCCACCAGTGGAGGTAGCACAGGCTATGTTATCCTCACTATCGACTGCCACAGCTCCAACTGTGCCCATCTTCCCCCTACACAACAAAACATCAACGAACAGTAGAACGACATTTTAATTATCCAATGTGATTCTAAAGAACACTAAAGGTATAACCAGCTTCATACAATAACCTGGTTACCAAGTTATAACTAGCTAAACCCAAGGTAAAGGAACACCAAAACATCTTTCTTTTGAGTTTCAGGTCCTTACTGCCTGTTGGCTTGAAAAGTGGCTCCGAAAAATTTGTATCTTGCTCTTTTGCAGAGAGCACAGCTGTGGTCAGCTGGGACGGTAACAATGAATTCCAATGATGACCCAGAGTCACAGCAAAAAAACCTGTCAAAACATCCATAGATGCCTCTCAAAATACTCCTGCATAATCCACTTTGACTTTGTTGATTCGTGTGCTCGGTTCCAAAAAAATCCTCCAAGTTTTTTTTTTTTTTTTCCCCAGACAGCAATGCCCCTTCAATGGGAACTGTTTAGTGATTGGTCAGCTGATCTCATGAGACAGTAAGTAATTGCTGTCTCCTCAAAATAATGCTGGAGAGACTGAGAAGGTGCTCTTTGGTAAATACAGTTCTGCCAACCTCAGTCTCTTTGTCACCTCTCTCTCTTGTATCCTCACTCGGAGAAGCTAAGAGGCATGACTAAGGGAGGCAAGCAGCTACCTTCGCCAAATGGAAAGCATCCATCCATCCATTAGCTTCACCCAGCCCTGGGGGACTGGATCCGGTCCCAGCCGACAGTGGGTGAGAGGCGGGGTACACCCTGGACAGGCTGCCAGTCTATCACAGGGCAGACACATGGAGACAGACAACCATTCTCACACACGTTCACACCTACAGGCAATCTAGTCGACAGTTAACCTAACCTGCATCTTTAACCTTTGGACTGTGGGAGGAAACCGGGGTAACCTCAATCTCCACTCAGGCACAGGGGGACATGCAAACTCCACTAAGAGTGGCCTTAGAAAACGGGTAACCTCAATCTCCACTCAGGCACAGGGGGACATGCAAACTCCACTAAGAGTGGCCTTAGCTGGCCTGCAGGTATGAACCCAGAGCCTTCTTGCTGGGAGGTGACAGTGCCAAACACTGCACCACAATCACTGCACAACCCCTAAATGGAAAGCACCATATGAGTATTTGGCACATACTGAACATAGAGTATGCATTAACACCAGAGAAGTGGATTATGCAGCAGGAATGGATTGAGAAGTAACTGTGGACGTCTTGATATGTTGTGACATGTTTTTTTTCTCTGTTTCTCGGTCACTAATGAAATCAACTGTAACTGCTGTAAATCCAAACTGACTATAGTCAGAATCCAGAGGTCGATCAAGAAAGCAGCATTCAGAAGGCCGTACTTCAGGTTCTATCTGCAAGGACTCATATCAGGGTATTTCCCTTCTTAAGGATTGTATCATTATTGAAACGTGCTAATAAGCTTAAAATAATGTTATGCCTCACATTTGGCACTCCACAGGGTTGGCATCCAAATCCAAGTTCTTTTTCCAGCGCATACGGGAGTACTCAGTGATGAGGGACTCTTGGGGGACCTTAGGGACACCCATGGCCCAGGCGAACTGATTGGCACCCTCTGCTGTCAAACACGCATGACTGGTCTGAAATAGAGATCAAAGTTCACATCTATGAAATGCATCTATAAACTATTACGAAACCTTCTTGTATTTGAAAAACTGAGGTGACTCTGCAAGCTACACTGCAGCCATAACTAATTTTCCTTCCCTTTCCCTTTAAGGTACACTATACATTATTTTTATTCTTAGGCCACAGTTCCTTATGTTTGCTCTCAAACCTGCAAAAACTGTTAGTATTAGCAAGGTTGAGATATACTGTAGATCAGTGTTTATCTCTTTGTGCTAAAATCCCTACATTTTGAAGCTACATGGATAGATGACTGCATCTAAATGTTTAGTATGGATTTGGCATTATGCTTCCAGTATATTCAGAATGTAGGAATAAAATTAAAAGCTTGTGAACATTATAATGCTTATGCACGATAGTTAAGCTTGCTGCCGACACTGGGGTATATAGTGTATAGACACCTGCCGTTGCACATACAGTACGTGTACCTGTCATGTGTGTGCTTTGTTTTTTTTCCGGTGCCTTATCCATCTCTTATATACAGAATATGTACGCACCTTGTCCATAACCAGTCGTGCTAGCTGAATAGGGTTGGCTATGTTGCGTACAGCAGACACTGCACCGCTTCCCAGTGTTTTCCCATCCATTACAATGGCATCCATCTCCACCTCTCCTTTGACATTCAGCACTGACCCACACCCTGAAACAGGATTTGGGAAAACAATTTGATAAATTCTTGCCTCAGGGAACAGAGAATCTTCTGTGTACAGAAGTGACATTTGGTCTATGAGTGGAGCTAGTTCTTTTACGGAGTATGCATGTGATTCATACATTTCACAGCAATCTGGCCATTGGTTTTTTGATATTTCCTGTGTACAAGTGCAACGTTTGACCTGATGGTGGTGCTAGTTAGTTAACACTTTTAGTGTTAACTAACTGGCATATCTGATGTCATACTTTAATGGCACTTTAAACTTGTTTGTTATGCCCTCCTCTCGCCATGTAAACAGACTATATCTTTATCAACCAGAAACAGCGCTGGCTAAGCCAAGGCAAGTTGACTTTTATTCAACATTATCAAGAACAGGAAACGCATGTTCTTTTTCATGCATGCTTCTTACTAGTTGTGCAAATTAGTTACGAAAGTTTAACGTTGCCCAAACTACCAGAGTTTTGTCTGCTACACTGGCAGTAATCTCGAGAGCAAGATACTGTAGGCTTCTTCATATTTTGGATTTGACTGATATATTTACTTAATGCATATTTCCTTATATGTATCTCACATGTCATTTAGCCTTCTGAATAAATCTTGGTAACCTGAATCTTGATTAGTGGCGCACTGTGACCACTGAACTATGGCCCATTATCCACCTCTGTCCTCCACCCTAAACAAAACAATACCAAGATCCACAAGTAGTTTAGGTTGTGCAATTACGTTCCATGTACAAAGATTCATGTATGGACAAAACCAAATATGACACATGCACTAGCATCCAATCTTTGATTCATTAAAGCAAGCAGTGCATCATCAACACATAGCATATTAATGACTGTCTAACTAAGTAACATCACATGAATCAACATGCATTAAACCACAACTTACAACCCGACTCTTATGGGCCAGCTGGGTACCCATAGTTTAAAATGAATTCTTATGGGTATGGATAGTGTTTTTTTTTTTTCTTGGAACACGCTATCAAGGAGTACCAAGGACCAATATCTGTAATCGAGAAGTATTTTGGACTTTTCAATTTAATGGTGAATAAACATAAAATGAGAAGTAATACTTCTCAAAAAGACTAAAAAATATCTGCATACTGTTATGTTGTTCTAAAGTCTTCTTTTTCTCTATATGGACATGACAACGTCTTAGCCACAAGTGTTTTTCCTGTCTAGTAGCAGTTTTCACAATTTGATTTTTGATTTATCTTACACCCTGACACTTCCACACTAATGTTGTTAGCTATCCTAGCATCAGAGCATGCTTATTTGTTTATTGTTCCAAAATAAATAGATCCCCAGACTTTTTTTTTTTCATAGCCGACCTGCCACAGCAGGAAAAAGCACAAGTGGAACCAGCAATTCTTGCAAGTCAGTGCAGCAATTAACATAGTTGTTAGTGACATCTGATCTGCGTTTGACAGGTCAAAATATCTGCTGTGACATTTAAAATGACAAAGTGACTTTATCCCGTGCAAAGTTAATTACATACACAAGTGTGTTGTGTTTTTACATTACCTGCATTGAAGAAGGGGTTATTCTCCAGCTGGGACACAGCCTCTACCACTGCATCCATGCTGCTGCCCCCTGCCTGGAGGATGGTGTACCCTGCTCGGGCCGCAGAGCACACCCCTGCAGTGGACTTTTCTGACCGCTCCTTTGGGATATGACCTGCCCCTCCATGTACCACCACCACTGGCAACATGTTTATCAGCCGAGAAGGAGCTGAGGGGAGATACGATGGGAAAAAAAAGGTGTTAACACTAGTTTTAAATGTGCAGTGTTTGACATGAAAGACATTTCTAGCAGTTTAATTGCCTGCATTCCACTGTACTATTCCACTACTGTAATTCTTCAAAATAAGTCTGTTCAAATAAAGGCTGGTAAATCTTTTAGTGGAAAAAAATGTCTGTAAATATATAAAAATCAATTTCATCTCATTGTATGGTCTATAAAATAAATATATCAACATTTCTGAATGACTTTTAACATATTAACCTTCTCTGCTCTCAGTCGGGCTTTCTGAGTCCAAACTAAACATGGAGAAACAGCATTTAGTTACTCTGCATCGCGGAACTGGAACAAACTTCTGACAACTTTCAAATCCAGGTTAAAAAAGTTCTCAACCGCCTGTGACTGAACACCAAATACTCCTTACATGTACATCGAGTATTTGATTCTCTCTTTTATCTTTACAATTTCTTTCAAAATTCTTTCTAAGCCTTTTTAATTTGCATCATGACATTTTACTCAGTATTTCCCTCTTAATGTCTTTATTTATTATTTGAATTACTTTGAAGGTGCTCTAGAACCAAACGCCTGCGTTATTGGAAGATTTCTTTCTTCTTTTCTCCTGAAATGAAAAACAGTAAAAGGGAAGTAACACACCGCTTCTGGAATTGTCTTGCATTGAGTGTAATAGCCAAATAAATAACCCATTTATGATATATGTCAAAATGACCTCTGTAATAACTTTCTTTTGGCTTCACTAGATTGTATAGCCCAGTGGATAAAAAGACTGCTGTTGCATGAGCCAACCGAGCCGTAAACCACACGCTACTGGTAGTCTCCACCATGGGGTGGAATAAAATTAACATTACCTTAAGCTAGCTATTACACGCATGCTATAGGATATATGTGAAAAGATATCAAACAAGGGCTGCTAGGGGATCTGTGTGTATGCCGAATTTAGACGCGAGGAAAGGCTGAACACGTTATAGCCAACAAGCGGACACTATAAGCAGGCTTACTGGTGTTCTGCGCGTAGCGGGGCTTCCACGGGCTAGCGGCCGAATTCTGCAACCTGTCCCGGAATAAGAGCGACCCAGGGCTCCGCGTAAAACTGCACAATTTGCCAAACCGCTCGCTTATCAAAATTCTCAGTGCGCCGTGCTTAGGCTAAACTCGGGATTGACCTGTTTACGTGCAGCTTAACGAACATTTAGCGAGCGTTTCTAAGCCTTTTTTGTTGACTACGAAGATATCGAAATGTCGAAAAACAAATTATGCTTATCATAAAATTAATATGAATAAGGAAAACAACAGGGAGGTTTTTCTTTCTTAACACCATATATCCGACGAGTCATAAACCTCAGAAAAGCAACAGCGCTTCCGAAATTTGAAACTTTCAAAATAAAACACGTCTCTTGATAACATCCAGTGGACTACATACAACTTTGGGTATATCTGCGAGTCACTTAAACCCTGATAAAAGGAAATATATGCATAGTATATTTAATAGCGTATTGGCATGGTTTTTTAAAATATATATATTCACATATAAACGTATATATCTATATATTTTCCCGTTGTAGCCTAATTTTACTTTCTACTTTTATTTTTGTATTAATGCTGTTCTGCTACTGAGAATAAATGTTTTTTTAATGCAAATGGGAAAAATCCATTTAAGGAATATGTATTTTGCTATATAAATCCTTTTAAGATTTTCAATATTATCGTTATCATTATTATTATTAGTAGTAGTCATTGTAGTAGTGATTGTAGTACTACTAGTAGTAGGGCCTACGCTTTGGTACTCTATCTACACAGCACTGCAAAGTTCTGTACTAGTAAAAATATAAGCTTACCTTTTTTGGCTTGACCAAAACAGCGTGGCCAGCCCCAAAATGTGTGTGACTGAGTGACTGAGCGATAAAGTCACACCACCGGTCAGCCGGATGCCATGTGACTAAATACTGACATTACACTGTTGCTTTTTCAGCGTGAATTTACGCAAACAGTTTCTACTGTGTCATCAGGGGGATGCTTACAGGCAGAGTTGCCAGCCTAGTGCCTTTGTCACTAGATTTACTGACTTTTGGGATCTCTATAGCGAGTTTTCTGCACAAAAGCCCCCGGTGACAAATCTAGCGACTTCTCTGACAAACCTTAGCTACTTTCTGTGGAAGAGAGTCGCCAGTGTTGCCCCGCAAGCGTGAGGTCAGGCTTTCCCTCCACAGGCACAACCTCTCTATGCGTCTCATTCACTTGACCACTTGGCAGCTGCATAGACATGAATGAGCTTCTAACTTTCTTGCTATTGAACATCTTACAACTAAATATAGTTGAAATCACAGCACAGCTGTTGTCTTTAACCTTTGTGTATGTTGGATCTAATTTTTGTCAGATCACATCGAGGTTATAACATCAGGATTTTAGCAGTGCAAAGCTGCAGCATGGAAATGGCTTGGAAGCGACTGCTGGTTAACATGTAGTCTTAATGGGCTGTGTTTCAGTCATTATTTCATACTTGTACCATTGTCTGTAAATGAGAACAGCGTTATTTGGAACTTGGCTGTGTTAAGACACTGTATAGGTGAGCTCAGGGAGTAGCAGACAAGCAAGACAAGCAGATAAAGGGCGATCCAGCTATATAATAGGTTCTGACCTAGTCCTGTTTTTAGTATGAAGTAAGAACTGCCTAACTTCAACTTACTTTGGGTCTCTTCGTGGAACCAATGCCAATCCAATACAAATAACGTAAGGCACAGTAGAATTAGTTAAACCTTACATTTAGCTTTCTCCCGAAACACTGCTGCTCTTAACAGGAACCTCCTTTAAGCTGAGTCAGAGCTGTTGAACAAATCAAGCAAGTATGCATTGTCGCATGCCAGCAGTAATGGTCAGGGAAGTGTTTGCTGGTTTGGATGTGTTATGAGATGATGATGAAGCATTTGGTCTAAGCCATGGTTGTTTTTGTTCTTAATGCCTATTCTCACAATATGCTGCTGCCTCCAGACTTGCAGCTACTGCCTCTCCTAGTACATTTCCCCCTCAGTACATGTACAGTAAGTAGGCCTGCTGTTCATTGAGTGAGCTGACCAGAGTGCTGAAATACACAGTCAGATTTTGGAGCAGATTTTAGATTTCCACTATGAACTTAGAGTCATACTGTCTGACCTGGACTCAGTTGGTTTACAGTGTTGAGTTTGAGGACTTGTAGGCTCATATGAGGGTTCCACAAGACGTAGCCTAGTCTGATTATATAGGGTCCTATTAGCTGTGTGAGAACTTGTCAATTTCTAAATGAAGTCATAGCCAACAATTAATAATTTTAGTGGCTCAGAAATTGTTTTTGCCAAATCTGGGTATGTGGCTAATAGTTTGATAAAGTAAATTTGTTTCCAAATTTAGACTATTGTGACTCAATAAATGATCTGGATGTGAGATTTATACTTTATACCACTGTGGCTCATTCTCCTGTATCTGAATAGTAACCCCTCTCTAGACTACACAGCCTATAATTAAACTGTTGTGCACTGACATGCTGTAAATGTCACCCTATAGACATACATGTACATGGCTATGTGGTAAACATCTGGCTCCCTTCAGATTGCAGATTGTTTTTTGTTTTTTTTCCGGCATGAGGAAGTAGTGTGTGTGTGTGTGTGTGTGTGTGTGTGTGTGTGTGTGTGTGTGTGTGTGTGTGTGTGTGTGTGTGTGGTGTGTGTGTGTGTGTGCTGTTGGAAGAGGATGAGGATGAGAATGGATAAGGAGGAAGGACAGAAGGAAGCAATGGAGGGAGAGGGATGGAGGAAGGACAAAAAAAGGGGATGTGCACCATTCTAACATGCAATGATTGGTGGGAGTGAGGAGGAGGAGGAGAGTATATACACTCTTACTGTGAAGGGTTTCATACAATATTAGAAAATGGTTCTTTAGAATTGCTTTCATTATTTCCTATTTATTGCTTATATAATTTTATTTCGACTCACTTCATGTACCATACACTAGGATTATATTTCTTTTTAATTCATTTTCCTTGTCTTAACAGTTTATACTTTTGTACACTGCATATTAACAATTTGTTAGTTTGTTGCAAAAATGTTGGTCGTTTTACTTTTGCTCTATTGCTCCTTGACGCACTGAAATAATGGTTGAAGTATATGATAAAGTCTCTAGACCATTTTTGTCTTTGCGTGTTTTATTTCACAGACCCAGTTAAGTTACCATAAAATCAGCAGCAAAAGGACTTGGGTCACTACGAACACTGTGAATACCTTAATTTGATATCTTACAATTCCCTTAATTTACCCATAAATGATAATGTAAAGATATTCTAATGAGAGTGTAAGGTGGATAATACGGATTAAGTTCATTGATTATAATATATTAAAGCATTTTAATTGATTATCTGCATGGTTAAACAGATTTTTGGGGGAAATAAAAGTTCTCCCTCAATCTTTAAATCATCCCTTTGTTTGTAATCTTAACCTCAATTTTTAAACTAAAGTGGAAATTCAGGGATGGTTTTTGAGTTTTTTGGTCAATATTAGAGGTTTGCACCCCTTAAAAACCCTTAATTCTGGACCTTAGTTGGAAAAATAAGGCCCTTCATAGTCATTTTTCATGAAGAAAAGTCTGGGATAGTTTTCTTGTTATCTGGTCAATTTTAATTGGTTTTCTACCCCTTAAATACAATTAATCCATCCATCCAATCCATAGATATACCTATTTATTTATGCCAAACTTGGGCTGAGCTTTGTACCTTTGAAAAACGTACAATATATGGGGTGGCCTATATGCAAATAATTAATCTTAAAACAAAAACAGTGCAAATAATCCATTAAAGCACCTCTATATGCAATATCATAATCCATCCATTTACCCATACAATTTAAGGGGGCAGGTTTTTACCTTCTCAAAGTAATAGATAAACGTGAGGGAGATTTAGCGACCGTTTAGCAGGGTAAATTAAAAAGTTAATAGTTAAACAAGGGTCCCTGAGTTATTAGGCTACGGTCCTACAAAACCCACAATGCACCCTTGAGGAACCCATTATTTCCTGTGTGTGCTATAGGCTGGCGTGAGCGCGCATGCTAACGATGAGTGGAGCCCCCCATTCTCAAATGAGGGCTGCGCGCTCCCGCCGCAAGAGAAGTGAGCGCGCTTGAGGGGCTGCGGTCCCATTGACGGTTCCGTCTCCCTGACAGCAGCATCAGCATCAGCATCAGCATCAGCGGCGGCGCTGGAAAACAAGCAGTCGCCGCCTCGCCCCGCAGCCGCACAGAGGAGCCCACCGGACCGAGCGGAGACCCGAGCCGCCTTCAGGGACTCCCCCCTCTCTCTCTGCCCGGCCAGAAGAAAGGAAGCGAGATCCCCCTCATCCCAACCGACCCCCGGTGATATGGGCTCCCCGTAAAACGGAGGTGGTGGAGGGGAGAGGCGGGCGGGCGGGCGGTGGGAGGGGGGTGGGGGGAGAAGACAGCGGAGAAGCCAGAGGCAGAAGCAGAAGCTGAAAACGGCAACCGGGACCACCATCACCGCTATTACTACCACAGCTAGTACCGACACTGCTGCCGCCGCCGCCGCCGCCGCCGCCGCCACCCTGGGTGCCCCCTGCCACCGCCATGGGAACTCCGCATCAGTCGCTCCAGCCGCCGCTTTGTCCGTGGGCCATGTCGTGATCCGTGGGCTCCGCCAGCGGGTTTTCTATCCGTGATCCCGACCGAGGCGAGGAGGAGGAGGAGGAAGAGGAGGCAGGGAGGAAGGAAGGGAAGGTGGTGGTGTGGAAGATGTTCGCCTCGGTGGGCCCTCGGGGCGGCCCGCGCCCACCCGTCGCCCCGGCCATCCCGGAGCCGGACCTGAGCCATCTGACTGAGGAGGAGAGGAAGATCATCATGGCTGTGCTGGCTCGGCAACGGGAGGAGGAGGCGAAGGAGGAGGCCATGTTAAAGTAAGAGAGAGAAGAGAAAGTGTGTGTGTGTGTGTGTATGAGTGTGAGAGAGAGACTGGGCCTGGGCTATTTCCGTTCGGAAGTCCATCCACCTCCGTTCTCTCTTATGGATGAGATGTTTCAGCATCAGGACTTCTCCACTCCACTGTATCTGACCATGCGTGTGTCTGTATGTGTGTTTGTGTTTGTGTGTGTGTGTGTGTGTGTGTGTGTGTGTGTGTGTGTGTGTGTGTGTACAGCCTGCAGGTCCCTCTTCACAGAACTCACTCACTCACAAGCCCATAAAGGCTACACCTCTGTTCAAGAGAAAACATGCACGGGCCAGTTTAGACCAGGTTCGCGTCCAGTTTGCAGATTCTCACCGCTCCTAAGAGAAACTCATCCACCAAGAGTGAATGTTGGGTCCGGGTTAACTTGCTCAGGAGGGAGTAGGAGGAGGATCATGGGAGGATGAAGGTGTGTCACCATGCCCCAATATCAGCATCATCACACTCCACTCAGATGAAAAATACAAACAAATTTCTCATCTGCGCTTGTCTTCCTAATATCATCACGACCATTCACACCTATGCCTGAGTCAAGTGGAGAGTGTTTGGACTTTACCTGAAATATTTCATTGAGAGATGCAGCAGGAAATTGCAGAAGGCTCACTGAAGCCTGACACTGAGAATAGTAAAAGTAAAACCTTCCCTGTTGGCTTTTATCTGTGCAGCATCCATCTCAACAGCTGCTGTTCTGAGCTCAGGGGTGCGGTTGAGCCTTTCCCAGCCGTATGCACTGTATGTAGGCCAGTGCTCTAGCAACAGACATCACACAGGCTGTTATAGAACCAGTAGGCCTATGACAGGGGAGGAAAAGGTACCTGTGTAATGTCATTTTGAATCAGTAGTGACTTATACTCACTGTGTGCATCCACCTCTGCCTCCTCCATGCCACCACAATACACACATGGAGAAAAGTCTCCTCCAGATTTATTTGTCACAGCGATCGGTGCAGAAATCAACCCAAGCCCACCCCCTTTCCTCCAGGACCAGAAAATGTATGAAGTTGAAACAATACCTTTCTCACATTTTCTGCCTGGTCTGCAGGGAACTGTAGATTGGCAACTATAAAGATAGAGCGACCCACCTAAGCAAGGCACTCCTCAAGCTTTACGTCCCTGTTCTATTTTAAGCCCTCCGTGTGGACTGATAGCCCAGCACTGGAATGGAAGATCGATTCATTGCATCTAAAGAAGGAAATATCCAATATATAACTACAGCTCTAAGTGGCTATGCATCATTTTCAGTAGGCTAATGTATTAGAAGCTGTGATTCAGTCATGTCATACTGTAGCGGCTGCAAATAAGGCAGGCTGTCAGCACATATATGTCTTAACCTATACTGGCTTCGGCACCGTTTCCTCTCATCACTGTTTGGATGGAGATTGCCATTGCAAAGCTGCGTGTGTATGTCTTTACGACTGGGTGAAAAGCTGCACTGGTTGACTAACACATGCATGGTGAGTGTACTAGCAGTAGCGTAGTGTGGGTTGTAATGCAGAGAGGTAGAGAATACACTCCTATTATGAGCAGTTCAAGATATGTTCACCATCAGTTTTCTTACTATTAAAGTATATAGGATCACAGTACATATATGCATACCTCTCTGACGGTATATATCCATAGCAACGATGATATAATGTTAAATAAAGTCTAGATAAACAAGGGTGTCCTGTCAGTAATTATCGTTAGGTAAACTGTTAAATGATGAGAATGAATTTCATTTACAGAAAGATGGATAAACTGTAAATGATAGTTAACCTCTGCTACAGTCCTGTACACCATCTGTAAAAGCCTAAATCCCAATTACATATTATAAATGGAAAGGTAAAGCACAGGAACATAACACAGTGTAGTCCTTCTCCCTATAAGCAATATAACAAAGCATCCACGAACGGTGATGAGCATTTCCTGATATAAAAAATGACTACCAATTAACATAGTATGTGCATTTTATTGATACAATCAAGTGCATGTGAACAAAATTATTGGCAGTTTAACTAGAAGGATTTTCCTCCCTACTGCACTGAACTGATGAAACCAGAAACTCACTGGAGGTCAATTCTTGCATTACACTGCAATCACTTCATGTACATATTCATGAAAAGCAAAGTGGAGGGCTAAATGTAGCCTTGCGCTCTGCAAGTAGTTGAATGATGTGCACTCTCAAATGTGTCACATATTTTAATTTCACTGAGAGCTAGAATGTGTCACTGCCCTCACCTTGAAGGTCAGGACACATGCAGAACTTGTTTGTGTGTACGCGTGCAATTGTTTTTTTCTGTACTAGAATGCAAATGTGCTATACATAGATTTGTTGCAAAGTATTGTGAGAATTTAAGTATTTCACTCTACTGTAAAATTTTAGCTTTGCTCAACTACCTATGATGCATTTTATAGATTTTATAATATCATTACTGTTATCAGTTAGATATCAGTATGTGGAAAAAGTCCACAGTGTAATTGTTTCCAGAGAGCTGTGAAATGTCTCAGAAAATCGGGCCAAACAACTCTCAGGTCGGAAAAAAATTGGACTTTAAAGGACCATGGGGACCATACTAAGGTTTTGCATGCTTTACCCTTTTAACTACAAAATTGATCCACGTTTTTCACTCCCGATACTATTTCCAATTCCTCAACGTAGGAAATCCGCCTACCCAGAGTACCAATCCAACACCTCTGCTGTCCCCTAAATTCCTCCTCGTGTGGACCTGACTGGGATCATTTTTATGTAAGGTAACCTGAGGCCAGGGAACACTAAGAGTTGAATCGGCAGCCTGCCATGAATGAATTAATGTAACTGGTAATGGAAACATGAATTTTTATAATGACATCACCAAAAATGTTTTATTTAATGTGGATATGTTTAATCAAGTCTGCACTGAAGCTGGTACCAATCTGTTGGGTCAGATCGATTCATCCATATCAACTAAAAAAAACACGTAGACTGTACCTCACAGCTAACCATTCTGTAAACCATGCTGAAATGTTTTATGGACAGTATTTGAATACATTTTTCCTACAATTTCAGACACCTGTTGGCTTGTGTCAAATCATCACAATGAATTTTGCATTTATTTTTGTCTAGGTAATATTATCATTATACGCTAACACAGGGCAGACTTTTCAAATCCATTTGCACTTCAACTGCATTACCACTCTGCCCACTTGATGTTCACTGAAATTGATTACACAACTCAAGCCAGTTTGAAAAGTCTGCTAATTAATTTTCAGACCGTATAAAAGTGAATGGAAACCAACGGACACATGAGATGTTGGGAGAACACATCCAGAAAGCTCAAATGGGTGGCATGTATTTGAAAATTGTGAGCAAACATGCAGATTATATGTGATTTTTAGGTAAGCTAAAACTCAAGGATGTCATATATGGCTCAGTCACCACTGTATAATCACTGATACAGTCAGCACAACAAAAGACGGTTAGTATCCATGAGGAACAAAGAGATATCACCATTCCTAATGTGCCAAAAGTGTGTCATAATGAGAGGGGTATCCACAGTATTGATGATAAAAAGACGTGTTCTGATTTAGACAGCGTGGGTGCTGGCGGGGATTTCTCTCTTGAGTTCCCTCTGTGATCAGACTGATCAGAGCCCACTGTTCATGTTTATGGATGAGATGGTTTAGAATCACACTGTGAATGTGTCAGTGGACATATTGAAGGCGGGCCATTGTTGTCTAAAGCCTGTCATCAGTGCCTAAAGGTATCTTGAATGTTGCCATGAGAGTGTAAATGAACATTCTTCTTAGTTTATTTTATATTTCAAGCATTAGTTTTTTTAGTTATTTATTTATTTTTTTTGGTTGAGTGAGTCATTTGAAATCAGGTGACACAAAATGCAGTAGCTGCAGCGAGACTCCAAAAATGTAAGTTTCTGTCCTTTTCAAACTGAACCCATACAATTCATTAGGAATTAGAACAAAAACTGAACTAACTAAGTAAATAACTTAGGTTCTATAAAAAACAAACAAAAAAATAATTAACTCAGGGCAAACCACAGTCTGGGCTGATGGTCCTGATATTTATATTTTCAATCACAGAAGAAAAGTTAAGGCAAGTCTTGTGAAAGGAATGAGATGGGACCTTTTATGACTCCTTCACCCATTAACCTGTGGTGCAGAAGGTAGAACATGTCATCCATTGACCCGAAAGTTGGTGGTTCAATCCCTGGCTCCTCCAGTCCTTGGAAAACAATGTATACTGAACCCCAAAAAATCCCTGTCTATTTATTGTTTGAATGTCTTTCCGTGTGTACGTACAGAAATTGCTGTATGTATAGAAAAGTGCTTTATGAATGAGTGAATGTGGCATGTTGTGTAAAGCGCTTTGAGTGGTCAATAAGACTAGAAAGTCGCTATATAAGTGCAGTCCATTTGCTATTAACCTTTATAAGACGACGGGTAAAGTCTGTCCAAAAAATAAAATGGAACTTATGAGTCTTTAATTGACTTCTGTTAGCTAGCAGTTCATTGTAAATGGTGAGTTTGAAAATATATAGATGAAACAAATGCAAAACTACAAGAAAGTTAACTGAAACCAAACAAAAGTACGAGTAATATGTTGCGCTAACACTAGTTTTCTAACTTTGTGCGTTTCAGAGAAGAAAAGCCTATCCAAGCAAGAACGGTGAACCTGGTTGGGCAGAAGAAACCTCCACAGCAAAATGACGTGCGGTGAGTAGCAACAGCTGGTATTCAATCACCAACTCAATATCACCTAGTTGATATGGAATTTAAAACTGGCCTAAAATTAGTCTAAAATGGATGCTAATGTTTGCTTTTGCGTCACTCTAATGTCACTTCAGCCCAGTGGCCCATAACAACCTTCAAGAGCTAGCAGTCTGTTGTTCTGCCTCACATTCATGTACTGTTGTGAAATCTATTTTACACCTTGGATGAGTAAGGAGTACTAAAGATAAACCCGTGTTCTGGTGACTATGTTTTGCAAGTGTGACTCAAGCCATTATTATGCAATTTGTATGATACTCTAAGTGGAATGGCATTGGACAGACACCTCATTTGGATTTTTAGATTTATATTTAGGTAATATGCCTCATTTGGTGTCACCAAAAACATATTTTAGCAAGAAGCCGCACTCTTCTCTACCTTCTGAGTGACTTTGTATCCTGTAAAACACACACAGACACACAGACACAGACACACACACACACACAGACACACACACACACACACACACACACACACACACACACACACACACACACACACACACACACACACACACACAAAGCTCAATTTCTGGGCTGTCTGTCATCTATCAGTGTACAAACCTTGCTTTTGCTGTAAAGATGGACATGCTCAGTCTGAGAAGTCCAGTTCAGCTCCTATTGAGTCATTAGAGAACAGCTGATGTTGTGGTCCTCCTCCGTAGCATTGCTGGCTTAGGCTGGATTCAGATGCTCTTTGTGTCTCACAGTTTGCTCTGCTGCCGAGCTGCTTGTCTGGAGGAATGACTTCCATCATGTGTATGTGCGTGTGACATGCTTCAGTTTAACTTCTTCTTTATTGTATCTGGAATCTCAAGTGAGCTTTGGAAAACAGATGAAAAATACATGACCACTGTGATTTATTATTAGAAATGCAGACATGGGCCAGCAAATAAAATAAGTAACCAGTTTTATTTGCCCAGATCATTCAAGCTTATGTTATACACTGTAAGTCATTTTTGGTCAAATGTGTATGGAAAAAAGGTATTTATCATTTGAGTCTGTTGGTTTTGGGTCTTAGGACATACTGTATGTTAATCCATGTTATTCAGACAACTTTTACCACCAGCAATTTATTAAAAGGTCCAGATGATTTGATGCACAGTGATGCTCATCAGCAAATCCTTGTGAAACAGGTGGTGCTGGAAGCTTGTGTTTACTCGCAGTGCTAGGTGGATAACTACTGCGGCCGTAGAGCTAACCACACGCTAGCCAGCCGAGAACACGCTAGTCATAGTCAGACACAATTGCTCTCCAATACATTTTATTCACAACTTTTGTCTCATAACTGTCAACAAACAATGCCCCATTTATGGATGAGTTTATAGCATTGCTGGCCTTATTACGGAGGCACAAATTCACCAAAGCTGAACTTGACACAAAATTTAAACCCTGTTTTAAATGCTGTTGTGTCTGAGCCTTTATTCATCTGGACAGTGCTTTTTTTTGCCTCTCAAGACGTACAGCAAGCTTAGCACCTTCTAAGCAAGTGAAATGTTTTCAAAGCACACACACAAAAATGTGCTCATCTGTAAAGTTTGTCATTCATTCCATATTTTTCCCCACCTTTTATCAAAGTACAATAATAGGCTTTTTCAGGCCAATAGTGTTGCAAAGTAGGAGGGATCGCATTGGTGTCCTTGGGTTGTGTAAGTAAGAACTCATATTAATAGAGCTGAAATGATTAGTTGATTAATCAATTAGTTGATCGACAGAAAAATAATTGGCAACTATTTTGATATTTGATTAATCCTTCCTGTCATTTTTCAATCGAGACTAGTGAAAAAAATTCTGATTCCAGCTTCTCAAATGTGATGATTAGCTGCTTTTATTTGTCATACTGTGTATCACAGTAAACTGAATATCTTTGGTTTTTGAACTTCGGTTGGACCAAACAAGACATTTGTAGAGGTCACCGTCAACTCTGTGAATTTGTGAGAATTTATTTGTTTCATTAACTAAACGATTAATCAGTTGATTGAGAAAGTCATACGCAAAAAGTAATCAACAATGAAAATAATTTTTAGTTGCAGCCGTACATATTATTTTTTTGAATGGGCAGTGTTAGGGGACCAGCTGTTGGAGCTTTTATTGTATATGGATGTGCACCGGTTGAATCACTAGTTACATTAAAACAGGATTGATAAAAAGTCATAGGGACTGTATATAATCTTTAGTGGAGAGGTCAACTACCAGTCATTGCAGTATTGCTGCTTGGGACTGGCAAGAAGTGAAATCAAATTACAGAGGTTAACGTGTGGTGCTTTTTTTTATCGATTGTGATGACGAAGCAATCTGAATATGCAATGGAAATGCCTGAGAACTGGGTACCAAATGCTATCCGTCATGCCAAGCATGAAAACTGTGCTTTCTTAGAGAGAAAGTCGAAATATTTATAACAGATGACCATAAGATAACACTAGAGCATCATTATGTCATCAAAGAGACCCCTGTGTTTCTGCTTTGACTGACATTTAGGTTTTTGAGTACTTTTTTATATGCAAGTTAACATCAGGAAAATTACTTTCAGCTTCAGTGCTGTTAGCATCTTAACTTCTATATTCCTCTAAACCTGCCAGTCATGGAACACTTCTGTCCCTCTGAAAGCTTGCTAACTGACATCATACTGAGAATGCAGGCTTTAGAGGTTAGCTTTCCCTGAAATAAGGCTTCCCATCTCGTCTCCAATTAGTGGGGATTGGCTGCTTGATGGGTTGGTCAGGAGCGATTCTTTATAAATTCTAGGCTTAGTGATCATCTTTCCTTCACTGCTGTGTGTGTGTGTGTGTGTGTGTGTGTAAAGTCTGGTTTTTTGATCAGTGGCTGTTAATACAGACTTGAATTGCCAACATTACTTGAAAATCTCTGTGGTTTTCTCTCTTTGATGTAATATGAGCATCTCCGTCCCGCTGGCTTATTTGCACGTTGAAATGTGAGTTTCCATGCATTTCTGGTTGCAGTGACTTCTGTAGCCTGTAATGTCTTTTTTTCTACCACACAATGATCAAAGGATAAAGCTTGTTTATGTTCTATCTGTGTGCACTATATGTGTATGTTGTGCATGCGTGTGAGCTGGATCACAGAGTGAGGTGGGATTACAGAGTAAGTCAGCTGTAGCACATCTGATTCTCTGAGGAATCCCACAAAATGGCCCCCATTTATAACATTATACAATCTGTGCCTTTCCGGTCAGTATTCCCCACATTATTCACCAGAAATTACAGACAGTATTCCTTCTCCAGAGATTACTGAACTGGGACTGAGACAATCATGTCTATAAAGTGCAAACCACACCAAACCGGGAGGACTGAAATAACGCAAAGGGCTATGTTGGTGGGGGCTTGTTGCTTCGGGTACGGTTCAGCCGTTACCCAGGTTCAGCTTTTTTGCCTTACGACCCAACGTCTGTTATTTGGTGTACCCTTGCTTTGCTAACGGTCACACAGGCCTGATGTCTGTCTGAACATTGGCCTTAGCATAGTCTTTCATTGTTTTCATCTCACAATACTGGATCTTTCATTCACCTGCTCTGTCTGTCACACATAAAGACATAGTATAATTAGTGAGTGAAAGTAACAAAGTACAGTTATCCTGTTTACTTTTTTTTGTAATTTATTCGCTTTTGTACACATTTACTTTGTAAAAGTTTACTTGGTGACTTTAGCTAAGTATTTTTTGACTGATACATTTTTTTTTTTAGGAAAAACTGACAAGGACAGAATTCTAATGTGTAATGCTAAATTCACATATGGGTTAACTTCATGGTATTAGCATAGCTAACATGACACAAAGAACACCCTTTCAGCGCAGAATTAATGGTTTTGAGCCAGTCTTATTTGTTGACTTGACCGTTTGACAGTAATGCTAACTAGCTGGATTAGTGATGTCCTGATCAAGTTTTTTTTGGCCCCATCTCGATCCAAGTCCTTTAATATTGGGTACCTGCCAAATCTGATCCAGTCTGATACTTATACATATGTTGCTTAAATACTGATTAAATGACCTGTATCTGACACATTGAAATGTCACAGCTGTAGACTACTTAATCTAATACACCTTTTTTTTTTTTTTACTTTCTTGATTCAAATACTGAAAGGTCAGTGTTCAAAAATAGAAAGTTTATAAGCTTAAATTATTGATATGATATGAATGAAAGTTCAGTTGGAGGTTGGAGCTTCAGAGGATACCACCCCTGACACTAGAAAGAAGATGTCTCACTTTGTTTGATTGGTTGGAACTAAAGAAACACTCAGGTGTTACAGATTGGATGTTCTTCCCTCACAAGCTATCAAGTATTGACAGTGGCATGCAGAGAGCACACAAACTGACGAGTTTAATTTAGGCCTGTCATCAAGTTTCTCACAGAATTAACATTAATTAGTGACAGCTGATATGACGTACTGCCGTCATTTTAACTGGCGAAAGCGACGCTCAGCACCGGCTAAAATTGAGAAGCTGCTAGCTGTTTTCTACGCTGCTTTTTTAACGATGATGACCGTCGGAGCTCAGTGAATCTGTGTATTTTTCCACCCTCAGTGTCTGAAATCAGAGCCAATCACTGCTGCGCCCAAATCATATTTCACAGTCACGCATGCTAATTTTCACTGGTTTACGCAGCAGGATGCTGCGACACCAGCAGGCCGAGGTGGACAAAACACAACAGAGTACAGTAATGAAACGTTCGGATTTTGATCGGTGTTATTTTACCTGATACCGATCCATTAAAATATGCCCAGACCGGCCCTGATACTGATCCTTAGGATCGGCTCAGGACATCGCTAAACTGGATAGCTAACAGCAAGAGAAATTCAAAGGAGCTGTCTTTTGGCACATTCCAGTTAAAGAACTATGTGGCATATAGTGTAGTGTTTGTGAAGTTTCAAATGTAATAGTTGCTATTATGTGAAACATCTACCTGGTCATCTACCGACCAGTCAAGGTTAACATGGTTAGCTGAAAGTGCAACCTGATAAACCTAATCAACATTTCTTAATTTCAATATATAGATCATCTCATAATGGAGAACATTGGTAATTCCTGTACTCATTTCAGTACAAAATAAATAATTAACTCAGGGAATCTGTTGATGGCAGACCTCGACTGTTCATTGTGTATTAAGGCATAATGTTTATTCACCGAATTATTGTGATAAAGTGGGCAGGGAAACCTGGCTGCTGATGGTCAGTTCCTGCCAAACGTTTGTCAGGTAGATCGGCTCAGCAGAGACAAAACAGACTTGATTGAGCCGCTTGCAATCTGAAAGCACTGTATTAGACAATGGCTTGTTTTAAAATTGACCACTGTGTGCCCCTGAGTTAATCTCTTGTGGTTTTTAAACTCTTAATAAACCCAGGAATTGTAGAAGTTTCTTAGTCTGTAAGAGAACGTGTACTCCTTGAGCTGTAGTTAATAACCATATACAAGGCTTTCAAATGATAATGTGACTATGTCACAATGTGTATTATTAATAACCTTGTATTACTAAATGTATTTTTAATTTGTATTTTCTTTCTATTTAATTCCATGCAATACTCCATGTTTATCAGTCATTTGACAGTTTTTTGGTTACCGTTGTTACATGGAGTTAAACTCAATTGATCCCAAACTGTTATGAATTTTACTATTTAATTTTAATAATTGCATGTTGTGGGAGTGTGATATAAATATATTACACTGCATCAATAATAAACTATTTACAACTTATATGTAACAAATATTATGGTAACAAATTAAAACTTGTGAGATTAAATGGGTTAATTAACTTGTCCACAATTTTACTTGCCCCCTTTACACCACTACAACTGACTGGTCAGGTCATGTAGGATATGTCATTCCACCATTCCCCCTCCCTCCAATCACCAATGCCTTTATAGTGAACCCCATGCTTCTGTAAAGGCAACATGGATGTACTGCAGTGTAAGATGTTTACACTTCACATGACTGAATGTGATTGGCCAGGTGTCCCCTGATAGCAGGGTACCATGGCGATGGCCCAGCATCCCCGTAGTAACCTCGGTGAGCCCTGAGATTGGCGAGAAGTCATTTCCTCGCTTCCTTTAGGGATTGGCTGTTATCCTGGTCTTCCCATGAGTCTCTGCTCCAGTGGGAGGGACTTGACACACTCTCTGTTACATTTCTGTTTGTTTGAGAGAGTTCCATCTGTATTTTGAATTGTTTAATTCTGGATTTTCTATGAAGTAGTGAAAATAATTGGGAAATTTATGAATTAATAGTAATATCTAGACACGGACTTGCTTTGAGGCCTATTACCGTGTCAGTTCTACCCATTCAACCTAATGTTACACCATGTCTATTCAAACACTCTTCTGAGGAGTGTTCCATTTTATTAGAACTTGGGTCTCATTTCTGTGAAACTGTCCATCTCTGATCTGAGTCAAGAGACACAAGCACTCAGATGGTATATAGGATTTAAACAAAAGAACACTTGGAAAAGAAAACTAGTTATTACAAACTGTCCATTGTGAACATCCATCACGGGTTTATGTTTAACTGTATGCTTGAAACAAAATTAGGTTGCACGATGTGTCTTCTAAAGGCAAAAGTGTCCATATCTGTTCTGAAAGACTACACTCAAAGTCAGTGCAATAAGCCCGCTGTCATAGCCTCCTCCTGGCTGCATCCCACTGTCTCCCTGATCTATCTCTAAGAACATTTTGTCCTTTGTGTTTCTTTGTTGTCTTGGCACAATGAATCACTCAAATGGGATAACTGCGCACACTTTCGGACAGTCTCTCCTGGAAAGCATTTATGGTGTTGCGCTTGGTTGTAGACAGGAGACTTGATAGAACTAGTTTTGTTAAGAATGATAAGGGACAGCTTGAGGAAGAAGTTCAAACCCTGCTTCACTTTAACACTTCCATACACCTGGCCAGTTGCTGTGGAACGTGGGAATGATTGTCGGATGGTCAATCGGATTCAGCCATTAGAAAGAGGCTTTCAGACACTAGGAACGATACATTGGCACATTCCTGTGCAGTGAAGGATTATTACCAGTATTTCAGGTCTGCTCAGTAAAATTGTCCTACCCATTCTGAAATGTTTGGCTTGTCCAATCTTAACACTTTTGTATCTTGCTCCATCGGACTGCACTGCACCAGTATATAGTATATCAAATGAGATGGTCGTGTAATTTTTTTTAAAGAACGGGTGGGTTCTCCTCACATCCACCCTAAAACCATGCTCTGTATAGCCTATGTGTGGGTACAGGGCAGTGTGTGAATATTCACTATGTGTGTGAATTTGGTCGTTTGTGTGGAGGAGTGTTTGTGTATCTGTGTGTGTATACATGCTGTGTGTCTGTGTGTATACATGCTGTGTATATGTGTGTTTGTGCGGCCTGGCTGTGTATGGCGTTGCCAGGCCATATGGAGCGCTGTCTGGGGAGCACACTACCCACTTAGCTCTGCTGTTGGCTCTGGTGCTCTCTCCATCTGTCCCTCCTCTCTCTCTCTCACATCCCCCCCTTCATCCCAACCTCTCTCTCTTTCTCTCTCTCTCTTCTTCTCCTTTATCTTTTGTTCAGTCATTTATTTATTATTTCTTGGAGCTTGGTCTCTTTTTTGTTTATTTCCCTTCTCTAAGTCTTTCCCTCTTACTCTCCTTCAGTCTTCTAGACTTCATGCTTTATCGTTTCTTAAATGTAATCCAAAAATAGTCTTCCTTAAGTATTTGTGTAATTACAAGTGTGTGTGTTCATATGTTAGTGTGTGCACTTACGTAATAAGGCATGTGTGACTGACTGTGTCTTTTCAGGCAATTTTGTTCTCACACTTTCTTTCTATTTCGTGCTAAATGTTATCATCCCACAGCTACAGTGCTCTTGAACATCCGCCCAGATGAGAATGGTGATGAGGTACAGAGCTTGACCAACACCACAGAGCTTGTAAGTGCCCTCCTATGGGCCCCAGACTGTAGTGGGTCCGCTTATCCAAAGGCCATGTTGGGATTCCAGAGCCAATAGTCAATGAAATGACTGGTGGGGGGTCTGTTGTTGTCAGCTTATTGACTTCCTGTGGAAACAAATTACATGTTTTGAGCCACCCCCCTACTCCACCCCAGCCTCACCCACATCCCAGTTGACACGCTTGGTGTCCACAGGTCCATGAAAGGTCCTGAAAAGTCTTAAATTTATTAAGCTGAATACATTTTTATTGTATGTCTGACAATCTTATTTATATTATACTTCTTTTGAAGCAAGGATTTATAAGTCATCATACATGCAGGCGCACATTGTATGCTCATTTTAACTGAAGTGCGCTGGGATCATATATAAGGGGATTTATGCACGCTAAGCTTGAGGGAAACTATGAACTAGTGATGGTGAGCCTCATACTGTGTGGCAAATGTAAAGCAAACCGTAGAAGAAAAGCAGCGTTCTGCCTTGAGAAGGTCTGATACGAACTACTACATTGATACTGCAAAACTATGAATTAACAAGATATTGCAGTGCAGAAATCCGCAAAGATATGTCTGAAGTACAATGTTGCCATTATGAAATGTGTCCACTAGAGAGGACTGAGCCTCAAAAATCCTGAATCGGTTCTGATCATAATACATTTAAAGTTCATTGCAAAAATGTCTAAATATAATACGAGTATTTAAGGATTTTCCATACTGTTACTGTAGGTCTGCTTACATTGGCTCTTTGCTATGGGAAGTGGGATTCTTTACTGAATACCAAATCTAAATCTATGAGTGTGTTTAGACTGAATGCAAAAAAATTCCAAAAATTTAACTACTGGATTTTTTTTGCAGACCATATTTATTGTCATCAAACTGCTAATGTACGAACTGTACATACGTTAGCAAGCTATATAGCAAAGTATGCACTAACCAGCAAGTCTGTCTGCCTCGCGAGTTCTGGAATGGGCGTGGGACGCTGCACTGAATGCACTGCATGACGGACAAGAGTCACACAACATCACTTTAAATGACTGAAAATGAACTGTAGGTCAAGCTTAAGCGAGTGAATAATTCAACAAAAACCATGTGGTAATGATGGCAGAGAGTTCACAACCCAGCTTGGCTGCAGAGGGAGTGATTTGCACTCCGAGCAATCTAAAAAGCCCTGTGTCTGGCAGTACTTTGGATTTTGGTCATTGGACGGCAACATTGTGGAACCTCGAGATAAAGTTGTATGCAACAGTTAGCCTAGCATTCCAGCACTAGCAACTTGAGGGCATGTCTTGAAAATATGCACCCAAGTAGTAATGTCTCTCGTTGTATTGGTTTGCCTTCTTATGGACATAATGCACAACAATAGATATTCAAATGGTTGGAACCTATGTTTTTTTAGAAGGAATAATCAAACGTAATTCTTGCCCAGTTTTGACAGTGCTACATTGCAAGACTTGTTGCCGATGTTGTTCTCTTTCGTAACACAAAATAGAGAACACTACGTGAAAACACCAATTTGACTCTGCAGTTTGAAAAATTGCAAAACATAAAGGTAAAGCTGTTTGCTGGCACTGTAAAATGCATCAGCCTTACAGTGGTGTTGGACTGTAGCTCAAGTGAAGCAGCAGAGGCACCTCGAATGAACACAGCAACGACAATTCTACAATGCAGTTAAGGCTAAGAGGGTTGATTTTAGAATGAATTCAAACAAACTACATTTAAGTTCTAATTTGTTCAAACTTGTTTTAAAAAAAAAAAAAAAAAAAGACAATTATTGCATTTACTGGATAAAATTGGATTATAAACCATGTAGCTGTGAACCAAACCTAATGTGAACATGTCCATTGTTATGTACCACGGATTAGGCTGTAAACCAGCTTTGGGCAACGGAACATTCAGTGTGGTTTCATTTGCCCTTTGGCTGAACGAGGTTGATAAACAGGATTATTGATTTGTCCGAAGATGATTGTAACAGAGTAGTAAACAACCAGTCACAAGTATTCTTTTAATATATGAACATGAATCATGAATGTGTGGTATGTCTGATTTTTTTTAATTATTTAAAAAAATTTTTTGGTTTGTGCCTTGTGGTCCTTGCCACACCTTACACTCTGAACAAAAATAGTTTAATGTGAGAATACTTTCACCGTAGCAGAACCTTTTTGCAATAGCTCCTTGCTTTATGGTGTTGTATGTTTCTACTAGAGTCAGAGACAAGGCAGTGGTGACATGAGAATCCCAGTAAATTTTATTTAGAGAGACACTTTTCCTGATAGAAAGATAAGCGGCATTTCAAGAGAATATGGAGAGCACAAAAGAGCGGTAGAAAGAAAGATGGAGTGAGAAGCAGAGAAAGAGCAAGGATAAGGAATGAGTGGGTGGAAAGGCCATCAGGGAAGTATACCGAGAGAAAAAAGGAGGAGGGGGGAGGTGAGAAGAGTAGAGGAGAAAATGAGGAGAAAAGAAAAAAGTACGGGAGAGAGTTGGTTTAATGAGCTAAGAAGCATCACATACACTCGTGCTGTTGTGTATTAAATCACAACTGTCGGTTTTGGCATGAATCAACTTTTTTCCCTCTGTTGGTATTTCCCGAAAACCTGATCAGTTCTTTTTTTGTTTTATAACCAAAACCTTCAACCCCAATGCTTAAAAAAGGCTACATTGCTGGGTACACATTAGAGCAGTGTGATGGTGGCCATTAGTAATATTACCTGTCTCTCTTCTCCATTCAATTGTAGATACCCTCAAAACTGGAAGGGAATAAGAAAGGGTGTGTTTTAAAAAAAGGATGGAAGGAGGGACAGAGGGAGTGAGAGGGAAGTGAGAGTACACCCGAGTAGCTCAGCATGGTGCGCTCTCTGACGGAAGTAAGGGAGGGGAAGGGATGGAGGAGGAACAACAGAGCTTGGCAAAGATAGAGAAAAATGAGAGTGAGAGATTCTTCGTGTCCCTGCTGCCATATGGTGAGCAGCCAGGCCGCAGCACATATATATGCACTAAATGAGAAGTAAGCATGGAGGACAGCTCATTACAGATAAAAATCATATCAGATCATGTTTTTCATGAAATATAGCTTTGTATTTCTAGCAGAAGCAACATTTTGGCTAAACTACTTGTCTTTTAGATTTCTTTTACTTTGCATAAATAACTACTTTCATTTCATAAAATACTATATATATATTCTTAAAATTGCACCACTCAAAACTGAAATGATAGTGGCTCTGAAGCAACACCTGTATTATTTTTAGTTCTAGCTGTAGTCAGCCAAGGAAAATCTTGCTTGACTGAAATGGCCCCTGCTCCTCAACCAATCGATTGGTCGCGGGGAAAAAAAAATCTGCGCGTTATCTCTGGACTGACTAAATCGGCCACCGTGCACTGACTGCACTCCTTGAGAATAGATAAACATAAAAGGTGTTATTTGCAGCATATTAAATCATAACCTAATTATTTTATACCGAAATGATAACAACAGACTCAGAGCCGACCAGCGTGCACCTGCCCATATTCATAGGATTTCTGAAAATAGAACTATATCAACTGGTGATCTCAACAAAAGAACTATTGAGGAACATACATTCAAAGCCACAATCATTAAATCGTTTTCACATCACCCCCCCTTTTTCACAGGTAGTCTGTCCCTCCCGCCATCGCACTAAGTGATGGATTAATCCTGGAAGGCTATTGATGTAGCACTTTTCTCCTTATGAAAGTATCACCGGCGATTGTCCGACCAATGAGAATTTGGTCATATGAGAGCATATCTACCAACCAACTGACTAATCAACAGGGAAACTACAGCCCTATTTCTAATCTTAATGCCCTATCTTGCAAGGTTCAGGTTACAATGTAGTTTCGTGGCCTTTTTTGTGCTTAGGTGGTACATTTTACTGAATAATATTACGTTTATTCAAGTTAGCAGAACTGTGTCTACAGGTGTTGAGAAGCCCCTAAAAAGAATAGATTTCAGTTCCCTCAAAAAAAGGCCTCAGAAAGTCTTACAGTCTTAATTTCATTTACATAGGCACAGCACATTTTTTGCCCTTGGGCCATCCACTGGGTTAAACTGGCCCTGAGTAGAACATGTTCCTCCTCAGCTTAGCCTAGAAACACTGGTTGTAAAAAAACAAAAACAAAACTACACACACAAAGACACTGTAACTTAGATACATACCCTCGCGATATTGGCCAGCTCGTAGAAGCTTCAGCTACATTTTGTGACGCCTTGTTGTGGACAGCCTAACCCAAACCCTGACCCTCACCTTAACCATGACCAGTTCATCCCACCTTACCTCAATTCACAAATGACGTTTGCCTCATTAGCACCAGCCTTTGGTTCCTATGAGGACTACTGGTCCTGACAAGGTCGGTGTTTATGCTGGAAAAAGTCCCAAAGAGGTAACAAAAACGTGGACACAAACACAGACACACACCCACACACACACACACACACACACACACACACACACACACACACACACACACACACAAAATGGACACCCATTTCTAATTCTGGCATGCATTTTACCTTCCATTCAATTTCACAAATAGCATGAGGAGGAGGAAACTTTTTAATACTCGTCTATTACAGGATACTGAATGAGTTCCAATCAATCTTGTAGATGACTCTTCTACAGTAAGAGTGTGTGTGTGTGTGTGTGTGTGTGTGTGTGTGTGTGTGAGTGTGTGTGTGTCTGTCTGTGTGCATGTGTATGTGGGGACTAGATTAAAGACAGGAGGAAAAGAAAGTTGTTGGGAGGACAGAGAGAGACAAGTTTACAAAAGAGTTGGACAGAATGAAACTTTGACTTTTGAAGGTTTTCACTTCAACATCTGACAGCAGAACTGAGTAACAAGGGACTAAAGTTACTTTAAAAATAAGTGTTGGAGAGCAAATGAGAATGAGACAGAGAGTTGGAGTGCTTAATTTCTAAATGGCTGCGAGGTGATTTTCTCTGACACTGACTCATTGTTATTTGATTCATGTCTGCCTGCGTTTTGAAAATCGATCCAGGAACTGGAGGAGTGACTCATACTCGGCCATAGAGGCCTGAGTCACTACAGGAAGAGTTGAAGCTGGCTCCCAAACCCAACCTGATGCCACCCTGCTTTATGAAAGCCCAGGAGTGGAGAGGGCAGTGCCAACGTTTGGCAAAGCTAGAGTAATGACGCTTAAGGACTGAAAGACTCAGCTACTTTATCTACCTTATTTTTGGACACATCTACAGTATGTCAAGCAGGAGGTCTTTAACTTTTTGGAGTTGTTTAACTGAAACTTTAAGCTTTGACTGAGGATCCAGGCTCTTGGAGAAAGAGGTCCGAAACCATTTTGGGAAGCAGTTGAGGAAACTGAAAGGAGGCTTTGCCTGCAGAAATAACTGGGAGGTCATCAGCAAGAGGTTATAACACAATTATAATTTTGGTTCAATCTTGAGAATATCTATAATCAAAACTGATTTTTTGCTGACAATCAGTGAATTGAAAATATGTAAATGGACATTTTTAAGTGAAAATGCAGAAAAGTGGGGCCTCTATTTAGAGGAGCATCCCCACTTATTTAGATGACAGGAAGCTGATCTGTTTAAACACAAAGGGTGGGTCTATTCGCTATTTTTCTTCATGTTAAAATAATACCATGAAAAGAAAAAGCGTGCTGCCTGTATATATATATATATATATATATATATATATATATATATATGTATATATATATGTATATGTATATGTATGTGTGTGTGTATGTATATATATACATATATACATATATATATATATACATATGTGTATATTTATCAATACACACACGAGTGAATAATGAGTCTCTACAAGTCTCTGGAACTCTGCTGGAGGGATGGAACATCATTCTTCAAAAGATATTTCCTCATTTGGTGTTTGATGATGGTGGTGTCTAACACGTCAGTCCAAAATCTTCCGTAGTTGTTCTGTTGGGCTGAGATCTGGTGATTGTGAGGGCCATAGCATATGATTTCCCTCCATGTTCATACTCAGTCACACCATTAAGTGACCTCTCATGCCCGATGGAAGGGGCATTGTCTTCCTGGTTCTCCACTCATTTTTCAGGTTTTTCATTTAATTTGTCACCCATCTGTATATACATACACACACTGGATACATACGCCATTCAGCCACGACATTATAATCAGTAACTGGTTTTCTGGTTTTATTGTTGAGGCTGATCAGTGTAAATGCAACAGGCTTCATACTCAATACACCAAGATAGGGAGGAAGCTCACTTTCACCCTGGGGCCCAATAGTGGGCTAGTCCGGCCCTGGCTAGTCAGTATTTCTGGCAGCAGGACATTGTTCGGGGAATTAAGACACAGTAAACTACAATGCCACAGGCATTCCTGGTAATGAAGGCGCATGTCACCCAGTGCAGTGATGTGGCTCACTGATGTGTCTTAAATAGTTTTTGGACAACAACGCAGCTCTGTGGTACAGAGGAATAAGATATACAGGAGCAGGTTTTGGCATCACAGAAAAAACTTGTCAGTAAAATATATTGATTGTTGGTTTTGGTCTTTTCATGAGATCTGTTGACATTGTCAATAAGACAAAATAATTACCTGACCTGTCTTTTAAGCGACTTGATGCATGGATGAGGGGGTCAGGGGAGGCAACACAAGTTGATTAAAAGGCTAACTGTAGTTCCTACAACACCATACACACACACACACACACACACACACACACACACAGACACACACACACACACACACACACACACAATATTCCACTGAGCCCATCTAGTGAGCAGGTGAAAATGTTAGTAACCTACATAAACACAATTTCCAAACCTCCATCAAACTGTGATCATAACTGGAAAAGAAGATTTTATGTGCCACAGGAAAGAATCTTTGCATTTAGGATTTAATTCCTATTATGCAAAATGTGGACTGTCTTTTTGACCACACAGCACATTAAAAATTCAAAGTTAAAATCATCAGGGGTAAAATGCGAACAAGGAATATCCCTTCAAGATAAGTATTTAGGTGTGTGTGTGTGAATGTGTGTGTGTGTGTCCTCACTTTACCCTGCCAGGTAAACGTCCATGTGCTGTCCAGCTTAGAGTTATGGTGCATTGTAGCATCTGTCACACTGCTATAAAGTTAGTTCTAAAGCTCCTCCCTGCTTCGCCTCCCCCCTCTATTCCTCCATCCTTCCTCACCTTTTAATATCCACCTTCACCGCTCTTCCAACCGTCTGTATCATGTGTGTCATTCCTCTGTGCCATAGAACTCCACTGTTTTCTAAAAATGATTAAAAACACAATGTTAATGCACAATGCATTTTTAAAGGGTCATTACCATGAACACTGCCATTGTATTTTATATTGAGTCAATCCCATATACACCATCCCGCTGCCAGATGTTGTTAGACATTCGTATTTGGTTGAATATAGGTTGTGATGTCGGGTGACCAAAATTCAATGTCAGGACAACGTCTAATGCCAATGTCAATTTGACGTAGAATACTGACGTCAGCTGACGTAGTAATTTTGTTGGTTTTAAGTTGTGTTCTTCAGTAACCAACATCCAGTGGCTCCCGAACGTCTCATTCCAACGCCATATTGCCATAGAATACCAACATTCTATGAGGTATGCTTACACAAAGCTAACGTCTGCTAAACATCTGCTAATTGTCACATTGTCAGTTAGCCAACGTTGGGTTTTGGTGTCAAGCTGATTTTCATTTCCAACAAAAATTGGAAGTCCAGCGTCTTTCTGATGTTACATTGACGTTTGGTGCCAGCTGGGTGAGGGCCCAGGTTTTTTAGGAAATTACTGAGCCTTTTTTAAAAATTAAACTATATATTTGTGACCCATGTTTAAAGATTTACTTCTTCAGTAAGAACTAGTGGACATTATTTTTCTTTCCTTGGAATTTGCTGACAGTAGGAAAATATCGAATAATACTAGATTTATTCTTTAAATGAAATGACAAGATCTTAAAATGAGTTTTAATAACTTCATTTGTTCCAGAAATTTTTACTTGTAAGCATGTAGATACATAGACAAATCATGCCACTAGCATTACCAAAATATAAAACTGAATTTGTTAGTTTGTCAGTTTCTATTCAAAAATATGTAGTTATTTCGCCCCACTGAAAAATTTGTTCACTTTCTTTAAGAAATGTAACATTTAAAGACTCCACAGTAGTACCAAAACACAGAAATAGACTACTATCTCACAATGTGAACGCAAGCGTACTCTTCTTCTTTGTGTTTATTAGCGGATCGCAAACCAAATAGGTGCATACCGCCATCTATCAGAGTGTGTAGAAACGGTGAGGAACAACATTCCTAATGTGAAAGCTGAGTGGCGGGGGAGTGGAGAGGGGTACACAGTTGTACTCAGGCACAGTACGAAGAAACTGTACCTAAAAGGAAAATGCCCTCAATGACTTGCCAAGATGGATATTTTTCAGTTCTCTGATGTAATTTAATTTGCATATTCACAGTGACAATGCTTAAGTTTCTCTCAAGTTTACCTCTCCACTGCAAAAAATGTCAATTTTATCAAATAATTTAACGTCAGTGTGAGCTTATGAAACTATTTTTTTCCTGTAAAATGTCATGAATGGAGAGATCATTGCACAATAACCACTTTATAAAGTAAAATCCTAGAAACAGGTTTATTTACTCAGGAAACAAGTGAAATGATCTCAACTCATTCCATTACTTTCAATTCTGTAAGAAAAGTATGATTTTTACCTCTCAGTGCCAGACTAAACGAGGGGTCCTTTTTTGCAGTGTGTACTGTGTATGTATTCCAATTTAATTTACATTCTCATGAACAAAGCTTAGGTTTCTCTCTGTGTGTGGAGTCAGAGTGCAGAGCTTGTTAGTTCTGCTCGGCTTAATTATGAGACACTTTATATTAATGCGGTTTCCCGCAGTGAGTCGTGGACCATTTGTTTAAAATATGTATATATGGACCCCCATAGATACACACACACACACGCACACGCACGCACACACACAAAGGGTTTATTTTTAAGTTGTTCGAGAGTAAAGGCATTGGATGTTTTGACGGGAAAGTGGAGCAAGTGTGTTTTTATTGTGTTTGTGTTTGTTTGCACAGGAAAGTGAAGCTTTTATTCTCACTTTGGTTTAACCTTGTGTCTTACTACATTTGAATATGGATATTTTGCGGCGTTTTCTTAATGAGCTCGCTATCTGTTTCTCTGTCACACGGTACATTTGTCTCTGATCTCTTTCCCTCCCTGTCTTTCTGCCTCTCTTTCCCCTCCTTTCACTCTATCCTCCTCCCTGTCTTGTTCTCATAATGATCTGCCACCCTCTCCATACATTTCCTGAATGTTATTTGATGTGTTAAAGATTTTTTTTTTCTCACCTGCTAGAGAGAAAATTTGATGGCCTGTTGTTGACTGAATGGTGGAGACGTACTTGATAGGTTTCCTGCTTCTGTTCTTGTTTGCTTCTCCAGTATGTCCTACTTTGCCAGACTCATAGCAAAACACACACACAAAGCGATTGTAACACACAACTTTTATGTTAGATTGTCTGTTGCCTATGTGGTTACTGTTGACTGAGGAGAAAGGACACTGAATGACACATCCCCAGTCAAATGTACGGAGTGATAGGCATGTGAGTGAACGTTTATACTCACTGTTGCCAGCTACTTTTGATGGAAAGTAGCTAAAGCCTGCTTGAAAAGTCACTAGAAGCTGCTAGAGAACGTCACACACTAATTGGCATATTACTGACATCATAATGTAACTCCTGTGTTTACATACTGTATAACCAAAATTAAAAAAAAATAAAGTTAAAAAATGAAGTCAAACTAGACGTAACTTATTCTAACTAGCTTTATCATTAGCTAGTATTACTTTTCAAGCTGCGATCATCACTACAGTGCGCATCTGAATCTACCTCTAATTTCTTTTACCTCCTGTAAACTGAACGGATGTGGGCGTGCTTACTGTTTATAGTATTTGCCCTGTTGAATGAAAACTTGAGATTCCCACAACATGACACTAGCTAATAATTCAGTATGTATTAAGGAAATAATTCCACATAAATTTTCTTGTGTGTTATTATAACAGTTCAGCATGTGCTGAGGGACTAATTTTTATAAACCCCGGGGAAAGTTCAGCATGTCTCAGACACTGTATATTTTGTTAAGTGACAGGAGGTGCCATACTAGCTGTTACACATACACTATGTTGAGTAAAAACGATATGTTAAGGGATAGTAGGCTCCAATGGTAATGCTGTGTTTGGATATCAGTGTGTTGACTGTTTCCCATGTCAGTGGCAGCCTCCCTTACAGTCTGCATTTCAAAACGGAACTCTATAAATCATGAAATGTATTTACCTCACCCGCTGGCTTTTAATTGAAACAAGCTTATGTTAGAGACAGGCCTCCTTCAGCAATTTCCCCTGTTTTATAGAAAGTATATTTTTTATCATATTTTAGTAAGAAATCTCCTTATTACCTGATTTGCTCTCATTTTCATTTGCCCTTGATGCTGTTTACTGTGAATGCAAACTTCCTCAATGTTCACCTGTTTTGATAAATTCAGTATAATGCACATTTTCACAGCAACAAATCCATTAATACATTAATTAATAGAATTCCATACTCACTACTCTGTAACACTGTTGACAGTAATTTATTCAGATTGCTTCTACTTTGCCATTTTTTTCATTCACTTACAATAATTCACTTTCTTCCTACACATATGATTCATGCTTTTGATATGATTTTTTTTTTTAACCAGAAATATCTGCAGGGAGTTTCATTGATGGTAGAAATGATAAGAAACAAAAAAAACCCCCAAAAAACAATGAAAAAAATTCATATATTGATGAGAAGGACATGGCTGTTGATGTATTGGTGGAAGTAGTACTGAATGTATCATGTGAGCCTTTATAGTACAGATATGTCCACCACCTCTCAAAGTCTTTTACCTGGCCTTTACTGGCGTCGGGTTTTCATGGGTTCATGCAGACCAGAGTTATTACTTGAGACTCAACCATAATTTGAATAGTGGCTTTTATTCTGAGGTTTTCCGGGGTCACTCAGTTTGGGCTTGCCAAAGGTTTGGGAATTACGAGGACGCTGAGGTGCAAACTGTTATATTTGTATTCTTCAGGCAGCCCCTGATAAGGGATGCATTTTTGAGTTAAAGTAGGGTCCATAATAAGACCTTAAAGGTGTTGGCATGTTGCAGCTGGGTTTACAAGGCTTATCAAACCCCAAGACACTGCACACTGGTTTATATTGTAGCACCTCTGGAAACTCTTTACAGACACTTGTGAGGTAAACAGTAATTTTGTACGATTCTAAAAGGTAGCTGCTTAAAGCTATTATGCCCAGTATGTGCACCTGCACATGTGTTTGCTCAATGCAGTACGTTACAAGATAAAGTTGTGTTACAGTATTGAAGAATAGTGACAGAGGGAATAGAATTGCATGAATAAATCAGAAAACCCTGAATTAGAAAAAGGCAATGGACATCAGATTAGGAAGGTATAAAAAAAGAGTTTTGGAAATAATCAAAGGTCTTGATGAACCCAAGAAGAAAATGACAGTAAGGACGGAGGGTGTGAACCGAGCCCCTCTATGCATTTAATGAGTCGTTAGATCCAGCCAACATGGATTTGTTAAGACTAATATCAATAGAAGCTAATTTGGATTAAAGCCACCTTTAATGCCTCTGAAATAACAAATAAGAAGCCAATAATCATAATAAAAACTAAACATAACCCCTCATATTCACACTGAATCTGACCTACTTTCAATTCAGTTTAAGGCTTCCCATTGACAAGCAACGTGGTACTGATCAACTCTACAATAAACATATAATAAATCACACTGGCTCCATATATCAGGCCCAGACCAGGATATTGGTCTAACTCTATTAGGCTGTGAACAGAGCCAGGGGTTGGGACAAACACAGTGAGAGCCGCGGATCAGGAAGTAAATCCTGTGGTGCTGCAGCAGCAGGTGACCTCTCTGTGACCTTTGGCTATTGCTCCCAGGAAGCATGTGTGTGTGCAGTTAATATCATCAACAATGGGTTTGTATATGTGTGTGTTATTTTGTAAACGTGTGTATGCTAATGCATTTTTTTGTGTAGGGATTACAACAGAAGAGATCGGGTGAAGTGTGTGTTTATATGTGTGTGTGTGTGTGTGTGTGTGTGTGTGTGTGTGTGTGTGTGTGTGTGTGTGTGCGTGTGCTTGGGCAGGTGTTAACATTTCCAGGGGCAGGTTGTATTTCCACCACTGAGTCCTTGGAGCCTCCGAAGGGTTGTCTTCAAAGTGTATTTGAAAGAACAGTTTGTCCTGCTACACCCAAAGGAGCAAAGGAGCAATGTTGAAATCTGTCAAATGACTGGATCTTGGACTTATCTCTGGCCTCCACTGCTGGGATTTGTAGTTTTAAGGGCTGAGCTGATGGGGGAGGAGGCTTTGTCGCTAACTCCCAGTCTGTAAGTACTGTACCGCAGCCACAGCGAGCAAATTATATTCAGTGCTATGAATTTCATATCAGGTTAAATGCTCTTTACTTTTTAGAGCAGATTGAATGACTGAGCAGAGACTGAATGTGAGAACGTTAGAGCTCATTTTAAAGTTGTTGTCCAGCATGGCTCTGCTAACTCATCGAAACTCTGTGAGAAAAGTTTTTTATTTTACAACAATGAGCTTTGAGCTTTCAGTGTTTAGTATTTGAGTTATGGAAATCAGGATTATTTCTTTGGTTTGTTTGTCTCTTATGTACCTTTTCGATTAATGTTTTCACACTGTGCATTATGATGGATGTATTGCCACATGCATATTGGGAAGAGTTATATTCTTTGTGTTAATTGATACTTAAATGAGTAATTTCATCACTTTTGCCATCTTTTATTTTTCACGTATTTTTTTCTGTTAGCTTAGACTTGTAGTAAAAGAAAGACAAGGAGCTGCTTAACTTTGACTTTACTCAGTCACTTTCTCCTCTCCTCTTCTATCATCACTTCTCTTCTTTTTACTCTCAGAGGCAACTTTTCTCGGGCTAGTGTTCTACTTTCTGGATCCGCGAATATGCGAGGGTCTGCTAGGGCCTGACATAAAATTCATCATCAGAGGATGTACGCGAGGCACTGGGCGGACGTCCATTTACCCTCCAATTTGTTGTGTCCCACTATGCCACAAGAGCACCAACAACTGCACATGTTCCACAACAAGGGGACTCAGACTGGACTACAAAGTAGTCTAATAAGAACAGTTATGCGTCCGGGGTGTCTGCAGCTTTCAGCGTGCGTGTCAACAAGGGAGTACAGTTGAGGCTTTAGAATGAAAGTTAATGATACATTATTTCCTAAGGTACATATACATATTATTGAATTATTACATTGTACAAGGAAACCAGACAGATAAATAATCAAATGATAGCAAATACTTTAAACAGGACCCTTTAGAACATATATACACTAACACAAAATGATTGAATAAAGTATAATGAAGAAGGTGTTGCAAGCAGATACATATTTTTGAGCCCAGAGAGCTGCTTTCTCCTAAAATGTAAGGAAGTTAAATCTCATTTGTGGAGGATTTCTGGGACGGCTTGTCTTCCCCTGGTAACCAGGTTTGTCTGTGTCTATCAGTGTTAATGGCTAAGCTGAGTCTGTACATCATCAGTGTTTTCGTCATCTTTTTATCAGCTATACTGGTGAGGTATTGGGCTTGTATAGAGGTGTGTTTCAGGGCTAAATAGAGCAAAATTAAGTTTATGCTGTGTTTTGGTCATTTTAGTCCATTAAGTTAGGTTTTTTTTTTTTTGATTGTGTATAATTTGATTGGTGTGGATTTTTCTTGCCACTTTGATGCCCTGATGCTCCTCACTGTAATAGTGAATAGTTTTAAGTCAGTTAAGGGACTCCTTTATATATATTCTTCTTGGCTTTTTAAACCTAGGTAGTGATGTGAGTGCTGCAATACTCTGTATTGTATTGTCTTCATTGTAATATTGTTAGTTATTTTTTTGAAATATATACATGTACAGAATATATATATATATATATATATATATATGTACATATAATACATATCTGATTTTTGCTATCTGATTTTGTTCCCTTGGCTTGAGGATTGCAGTAGAGGGAAGGGAAGGGAGGGGAGGGCTCGTTGATTTTAACTGATCTTCCTGCTCATATGAAAGTTAGGATAACCACCCTATATATCTCCTCTCTTCCAGTGATTCTCAGCCAATCTTTTTTTCTCCGCTTTGGTCTGTTTCTCCTCTGTTTGCTGTCTTCTCAATCTCTACAGTGTGGAATCCAATTAATCAACATACTGTAACGCCTTGGATAAAACCGATACTCTACCCCCTTTATTTCTCATATTGACTTGAAGAGTTTCTTGTGACAGCGAAGCAGCCAGAAACAACAGCAGACACAAAAAAGTTGATTGTACCAAAACACACTAACAGTACAGAGAACAGTGATATTGACTGGACTTAATGCCACAATAGTCTCCTTCGCCTTCTGGTTTCAGTTCACTTCTCCACTCCTTTATTTATTTATTATTTTCCAATCAAAAATCTTACAATTCTTGTCTAGTTTTTATTGTATCTCATCACCCTTGTGTGGTATGCAATCATTAACAATCTATTGAATTAATAATGTGTAACAAATTGGACCAAAAGTAGTTTGGAGTCATGGTTTTTCTTTACAAGAGCTGAAGTCATGCAGGAGAAGACAGATGTTCATATCATTATATCGTTATAGTTTTAGCCACACAAGCTTTAGAAATCGAAAGTCTGGTCGGTAGGTCCACCACTTTGGTCCAGACTGAAATGTTTCAACAATAATTGGATGGATTACCATAACACTTTGTACAAACATTCATCTATAATCCCAATAACCAAAATATTTGGGATTATTGGATGAATCCCAGTAATTTTGGTGATCTTTTGACGTTTCCTTGAGTGCCACATAATGTAAAATATCTTGACAACTACAGACAGATTGCCATGAAATTTGTTACAGAAGATTTCCGGAGGATGAACAGTAATGACTTTCTTGATCCCCTGACTTCATCTGGTGCCACTAGTAGGTTAAAGTTTTGTTGTTTGTTTCACCACTTTGATCCAGACTGAGATATCTCAAGATCTACATGTTGTATTTGAACAAACAATTGTACAGACATTCATAGTTCCCAGACAACGTA